>NC_057396.1:48095820-48235028 GCF_019320065.1 Cervus canadensis | reverse complement strand
ATTCTAAATTCTTTTTCAGGTAGATTCCCTATCTCCTCCTCTTTTGTTTGACTTGGTGGGCATTTTTCATGTTCCTTTACCTGTTGGGTATTTCTCTGCCTTTTCATCTTGTTTAGATTGCTGTGTCTGGAGTGGTCTTTCTGTATTCTGGAGGTCTGTGGTTCCTTTTTATTGTGGAGGTTTCACCCAGTGGGTGGGGTTGGACGATTGGCTTGTCAGGGTTTCCTGGTTAGGGAAGCTTGCGTCGGTGTTCTGGTGCGTGGAACTGGGTTTCTTCTCTCTGGAGTGCAATGGAGTGCTCAGTAATGAGTTTTCTTTCTTTTTTTTTTTTTTTTAGTAATGAGTTTTGAGATGGGTCTTTGTGTTAGATGTGACTTTGGGCAGCCTGTATGTTGACGCTCAGGGCTATGTTCCTGCGTTGCTGGAGAATTTGCGTGGTATGTCTTGCTCTGGAACTTATTGGCTCTTGGGTGGTGGTTGGTTTCAGTGTAGGTATGGAGGCTTTTGGATGGTCTCTTATTACTTAAAGTTCCGTGTAGTCAGGAGTTTTCTGGTGTTCTCAGGTTTTGGGCTTAAGTCTCCTGCCTTTGGATTTCAGTTTTATTCTTCCAGTAGTCTCAAGACTTCTCCAACTATACAGCACTGATAATAAAACTTCTAGGTTAATGGTGAAAAGATTCTCCACCGTGAGGGACACCCAGAGAGGTTCACAGAGTTACATGAAAACGAGGAGAGGGAGCAGGGGGATAGAGATGAGCAGGAGGAGAAAAAGGGAGACTCAAGAGGAAAGAGACAGATTTACAAAGTTCTCTGTACCCAAAGTGTTCTCCATAGCCCAGACACCCACAGAGATTCACAGAATTGGATTGGGAAGAGAAGGGGAAAGGAGGAAATAGAGGTGTTCTGAGGTAGAAAACGGAGAGTCAAGATTGGGAGAGAGTAATCAACACACTCCTGAATAGAAATGGGAACTGAATATTGAATTCTTAAATGTCCAAAATTTATATCACATACTGAAAAACAAAGATTAAAAATCTAGAGTAGTGGTTAGACTCTTAAAAATACAATATTAAAAACAAAAACAAAAAATTTTAGAAATATATATGAAGTTCAGTTTAAAAATAGGGCTTCTCTTTTTTTTTTTTGCAAGGTTATAGTGAAATGAAAATGAAAACTAAGGAGTAATAGAGGACTTTAAAAGGAAATAAGAGAAAAAAAAGAAAAAACAAAAAAAATTTTTTTTCCTAATTAAAAAAAATCATAAAAATATATGAAAATGAAAGTTAGGGAGTAATCAGGGAGTAATAGAGAATTTTAAAAGAAAATAAAGGAGAAAAAATAGAAAAGAAAAGAAAAATTTTTTTTAATTAAAAAAAAAAAAGGTAAAAATATATCTAGGAATTTCTCTGGAGCTGTTGTGGTCAGTGTGGGTTCGGTTCAGTTTCAGATAGCTCCTCGTTCCAGCTTACACTTCTCGATATCTATAGGCCCCTTCCATTATAGTCAGTGTTACCTACAGGGATTTTAATCTGTTGCACCGGTCCCTTCTGAAGCGGTTCCCTTTGTTTATTTGGCTTCTGTTTGCCAGTCTCTTCAGTGTCTAATTTTCGCCCTGACACAGGCAGGCAGAGGTGGTCTCTTGTTCAGGTTCACTAGTTCAGTCCTGCTGCCGGGAGGGAGGGGCGCTGCAGACAGATATCGCTGTGTGTGGGGAGCACTCACAGTGTTCCGGCCACACTGGGTTTGCCCCCGCTCACGGGTGTGTGTGCTTTCCCCGTCTACACTGCTCAGGCTCCCGGCTGCTCTATATGGAGCGTGCCCTGCGTTGCGTGCGGTTCCAGTTTTCCGGTATTCCACAAAAACGCGGATTCCGTTGCACCTGCGTTTTGTGCCTTCCCCGGCCAAGCAGCTCAGGCAGCCAGGAGCTTGACGGGCGCACTCTTCCCGGGTGTGGCGCCCCTTCTCCCCTCTGCGGTCCCAGCCTCAGTTTCTGCCAGTGCCAGTCAGGTGCCTGCGCCTTGTGTTTAGCCGCGACCCTCCCGGAGGATGTCGACCATCCAGAATCTCAGGAAGTCTTTGGTTAGAAACTGGAGGCCTGTTTGCAGTGTGGTAGGGGATGCCGTCTCTGGGGCCGAATTTACCCCTTTCCCCTACCCCCTGCCTCCTGCCTCCGGCGCGGATGGGCCGGTCTGCCGCCGGGCTAGCTCTTCTCTCGAGTTGCTCAGTCCCTTTGTTCTGCGAACGGCCGGCAGTGTGTTCGGGCCGGTTAATTTTCTCTCTCTCTCTTGCTATCCCACAGTTTAAGTAGCTATCTCACGAAAGCTCCCTCGGATTGCTCTCAGGGCCTTCCGGCCGGTCCTTACCCTAAGCAATGCTGCCCGCTCCTCTCCGTTCTGCCCCCACTTGCTGGTGGTGGATGCGGGAGTCTGGGGTACTTTTCTCCTGGGAGTTGCTTTTAGGCATGTAATCTGTGGGTTTTATTTATTTTTCCTCCCAGTTAGGTTGCCCTCCGAGATTCGAAAACTTCCCCCAGACCCGCCAGTGCGAGGGTTTCCTGGTGTTTGGAAACTTTGTCTATTAAGACTCCCTTCCCAGGATGGGTCTCCATCCCTAGCTCTTTTGTCTCTCTTTTTATCTTTTATATTTTGTCCTACCTCCTTTTGAAGACAATGGGCTGCTTTTCTGGGCGCCTGATGTCCTCTGCTAGTGATCAGAAGTTGTTTTGTGAAGTTTGCTCAGCGTTCAATTGTTCTTTAGATGAATTTGTAGGGGAGGAAGTGGTCTCCCCGTCCTATTCCTCCACCATCTTGGCTCCTCCCCAATACATTCTTTTTGAATGACTACTTGTGAAAATTGTGTAATAAATTCAGAGAGGTGTTCCTCTTGTCACAGAGCTATCATACCTTCAGTTCATTCATTCAACCGGTCGTCCATTGTTTATTCACCTGATCAACAGAGGCTTTATGAGTCTCACTTATTGTGGCTTTATGCTAAATATTAGGGAAGAAGACAGCAAATAAGTTGTAATTCAGTGTTGGTAGTAATGATGACAGCAACAAACAAGTTTCCTACCATGTGCTGAGCCCTTGACCTATGTTAATTCATTTAATTGTCATAGTAAACTTTTAAGGTAGGTGCATAATTACTGTTCTCTACAAATTATAATGAGGTACAAAGGAGAGTATAAAAATTGTTACCATTTAGTGAATGCCCACATGAACCAAATGTTCCATAAATATTTGATAGACATTTTCTTTCATCCTTACCACAACTCTGAAGGTTTAGGGGAGTATCTTTTGTACATAAGGAAATAGAGTCTCAGGAAAATTAAGAAATGTGCTAATAAGTTCATATAGCTTATAAGAAGTAGAGTTGGAATTGAACCCACTTTTAGTCTTGGTTTTTATGATTTTGTCAGTTCAAAGCAGGAGGTTGGGTAAAGCTCTTTAGGCTAAGGAATTATGGGATCAGAGATACCAGAGTTGACTGCCTTTTAAGAGAGTTGGAGGTAAACTGAAAGATATTTCCTTAAAATTGTGAGATTGTAAGGGAACCCTGTTACACTGTTGGTGGGAATGCAAACTAGTACAGCTGCTATGGAAAACAGTATGGAGATTTCTTAAAAAACTGGAAATAGAACTGCCATACGACCCAGCAATCCCACTTCTGGGCGTACACACTGAGGAAACCAGATCTGAAAGAGACACGTGCACCCCAGTGTTCATCGCAGCACTGTTTATAATAGCCAGGACATGGAAGCAACCTAGATGCCCATCAGCAGACGAATGGATAAGGAAGCTGTGGTACATATACACCATGGAATATTACTCAGCCGTTAAAAAGAATTCATTTGAATCAGTCCTAATGAGATGGATGAAACTGGAGCCCCTTATACAGAGTGAAGTAAGCCAGAAAGATAAAGAACATTACAGCATACTAACACATATATATGGAATTTAGAAAGATGGTAATGATAACCCTATATGCAAAACAGAAAAAGAGACACAGAAATACAGAACAGAGTTTTGAACTCTGTGGGAGAATGTGAGGGTGGGATATTTCAAAAGAACAGCATGTATACTATCTATGGTGAAACAGATCACCAGCCCAGGTGGGATGCATGAGACAAGTGCTCGGGCCTGGTGCACTGGGAAGTCCCAGAGGAATCGGGTGGCAAGGGAGGTGGGAGGGGGGATCGGGATGGGGAATCGTGTAAATCTATGGCTGATTCATATCAATGTATGACAAAACCCACTGAAATGTTGTGAAGTAATTAGCCTCCAACTAATTAAAAAAAAAAAAAATTGTGAGATTGTGTCTTCCATTTCCCCACATGTCCCCACCTCTCCAGGACAAAGTAATCCTCTCATACCAGTGTGACTATGTAGGTACTTTTTAAGTACCATACTGATGGCTCTTGCTGTTCACGTTGATGGCACATGGCAGTTCTGAATGCTTTAGCCAAGTGCCTAATAACTGAAAATGTTATATTTATTCAGGACAGCTGCACCATGAAACCAGATGGGATTTTAAATTGGCATGTGCATATTTTTCAACTAATTTAAAAATGTCAGTTTGCAACCTGATGTTGCCATGTAGATTGTTAAATATTTTTCTCCAATAAAGAATAGGAAATGTTTCATTAAACTCCTGTTAAATTGTTCACACTTGTTGCACACTGCACAGATGTGCTCAGCTGGGTGAAATGGTTTTACGGGATTGTTATGTGGTAGAAAAGAGAAAAATGTTCAGTTTTAGTTTGAAGTCTAGAATGGCTATTAAGTACAAAGAATGAGTATAGTTTTTGTAGAGTTTATGTAACTGACTTCAACAGTTGCTTTTGGAGTTGTTCTATATCATTGAACCATGGTGGTATAACTTTGAGAGGCATAGACTAATGGAGAGACCCATTTAAAACAGGTTGTGTATAAAACTATTTGCATCAGATGAGCCCTGTCTCGTCACTTTTTTCTTGCCATTTTTTGGGGGGAGGGGGAAGATTGTGGTAAAATATACCATCTCTTCACGTTTTGCAGCAACTTCCTGACTGGTCTCCCTGCTTCTGTCTCACCTCCCCCAGATCATCTTCCACATTGCTGCTCTGTGAGCTTTGTTAAACGTAGATTTTCACTCCTATTTCCTTTATTAAAACTTTCAGAGGTTTCCCATAGCCTTGAGAATAAAATTCAGGCTCCTTAGTTTAGCTTGCAGAACTTTTTCATGGTTTGGTCTCTGTCTGCCTCATTAGCCTCAAGTCATCTTTTTCATGTTGTTCCAGCCAGCCTAAGCTATTTGACATTTACTGTCAAGTTAAATTCCTGTACCTTCATCAATGCTCTTGTCTCTGTTTGTGACACCCTCTCACCCATTCTTCATCTCCCAACCTTTTAATTTCCTTTCAGAATGTAGCTTGGGCTCATTTCTAACCAGCCTCCCTTGTGTTTCCCTCACCCTATGCCACATTTCACCATGGGGTTCTGAGCCTCTCCTTTTGTGTTCTTCATAGTTTCTGGTACTTCTCTTTATCATAAAGCACATAGCACTTTGTATTATTCCAATTTAAATTTGTATCTGCCAGTAGAATTTATTTCTCTTTCTTTAGCTCCTAGCCCTTAATAGATGTTCAGAAAATGTTGTAAATGACTGTTTTTAATTCGGAGAGTATATTTTATATTTTTATATAAAGGGGATATATTAATTCATCACCAAAAGTGTGATGAATTTTGAACAGTGTCTATTTGCTGAGTTGTGAAATTTTTCCAGTATTTGAAAGAAGTTCCTTATAGAATCAACTGTAGTTTAATTACATGCCTAACTTGAAACAGGAAATAAACCCTCTTCTTCATCAATAGTGAAGCTTTGGTTTGGAGAGAGCGACTGAATACTTTCTCATTGTGTTTAGGAGAAGGAAATGGCAGCCCACTCCAGTATTCTTGCCTGGAGAATCCCAGGGACGGGAGCCTGGTGGGCTGCCGTCTGTGGGGTCACACAGAGTCGGACACGAGTGATGTGACTTAGCAGCAGCAGCTATTGTGGTTCCTACCTCCTTCCTCAAGTTGGGATGATGGGGGGTAATTATATTGATTCCAGCCTAGAAGGGACATTGAACTCATGGAGCAGAGACTCTATTGGCCTGTGAAAATAAGAAAGGTGGAACAAGCTCTCTGTTATCCAGTGTCATTCATAAGAGACATTTACTGGGAATTTAATAAGTGCGAGGTGCTGTGATACAGAAATAAATTAGGTAGGGCTCCTGCCAAACTGCCCTCTAGACTGTGTGTTCCTCAGAAAATACACACGATCTAGACACAACCCTGTCCAATTGAACTTTCTGTAGTGATGGAAATACTCTATCTGGGTTGTCCAGTGTGGTAGTCACCAGCCACATGTTGCTCTTGAGTGCTTGAAATGTAGCTAGTGAGGCCGAGGAACTGAATTTTAAATTTTATTTAGCTTTAGTTAATGTAAATTTGAACTGAAGAAGATACATGTAGCTAATGTATGGGAAAGCACACATCTAGAAAGGTGAACCAGTAGGTAGACAGACATGTAAATAAGGAAGTATAATTAAGTGTAATAGGTGCTATGATAGAAATATATCTAGTGCTTTGTCTAGGGTTGAGTCAGGTAATATCTGCGGTAAAGTGGAACTCAAAGGAAGAAGTAGATTAGTCAGTTCTGGGAGTGGGGAGAGGGATTCAAGAAAAGTTTCGTACCTTTATGAGTCTCAAAAGATTAATGAATACACTTGATTGTCACCTGCTAGCTTAAACAGTTACCACTATCTTAGAGCGTTCACAGTTTACTAGTTTTCCAAGAATCAAGGCATAGTCAAAACATAGCTATGCCTGAAACCTCACTGTATACAATGTAATCTTATCTTTGATTCCAAAAGAAGTTTGGAGATAAAAACTTGTAAATATTTCTGGCCATTATTATTAGAGCACTTATTGTATAAAATTGATGAGAAAGCTGGTAAGTTGATAATTCTTTTATTATATAATGATATAATGTTACATTAGTTGGCATTTGCACTTTAAAATGGGGGAAGATGTTCAATTTTTACATGAACAAAGAGCATTTACTAGATACAGGCTAGTTTTCTAGCCACTGTCAATAGAGTAAGATAGGTATGTTATTGCTATTATGAGAGCTATTGATTGGAGAAGCACAGCATACCCTTGTATTAATCTCTGTGTGGATGTGTGCCGTCTTTATAAAGATAACAACATGGTATTGTTGAATGTGGGATGAATGCTATGGATATTACTACCTCAAGTCAGGAAAGGAGAGAAACGCTGTGGTCTGGGACGATTATAACATTTTGTAAAACTGCATGGAACTAGAGTTGTTTCATGTATGTGGATGGAACCTAAGTAGACCAAATTTTGGTGGTGGTGAGTCTTACTGAAACTACAGCAACAAAGGTGGTGAAGCAGGAACACAGGCCATATTTAAGGAGCAGCGGTCTTCTTGTTTGGCAGATGCTCAAAGTTCTTGAAAAGGTGTATTTGGAAACAAAGGCAGGAGCCAGTTTACAGAAAGGTCTTACATGCTAATGAAGGTGTATAGTCTTTATTCTGAAGGTAGTGGGGGAGCTGCTGGAAGGTTTTATTTGGGATTTGCTGTCTTTCTTTTTTTCCCAGAAACAGTTGTGGGTTATCTTGAACTCTTGGGTGGATGGCCTGCAAATGCATCATACTTTTGTGTGTGTGAGTGTTTATCAGGAATCATGGATTGCATCATGGATGCTTATAGGAACCTTCCCTTGTGATATGGATAAACCCTTGCAATCTGACTTTATTCATTTATGCAGTCATTTATGAATTCAAATATGAGTGCTTCTCTGTGCCAGGTTCTATGCTTGGGGATGTAAATTATAGATGTAATTATAATTTCTGCCCTCACGGAGCTCATAATCAGACCTTCATCTGGTGTGAGTTTTTGTTTGATAAATCACCTGCCCCACCCTGAGGACTAGGGATGAGGGCCCCCATGGTTGGTGCTGACCATCCATTTTAGACATTCCCTGGTTTCCACCACATGGCAGTGACTTCTTTTCCTCCCTAGTAGCTGCTTGTTTCTCCTCTCACTTTGCCAGTGAGTGAATTCTTGCTTCCCCTGCAGCCTGTTGCCTGGCTAGAACACTGTGGCTTTTTCTATTTCTGTCACTTTATGTTAATTAAGCTAATTATGGCTTAAAAAAATTTTCCACCTGCATATGTGTCTGTTTGTCTAAGGGAGAACAGAGGAGAGGAAGTATATTTTATGCAAGTTTCTGAGCAGAAAGAACTCTGCTGCAAACATCCCAGCTGCTAGGTGAGCCAGAACTGCTCCTGAGACATCCCTGGATTATGAACATCCTTGTGAGGACCAAGACGAAACCCAGTTAATGAGAGCTAAGAAAAGTAAAGTGTAAACTTTAAAATTTGCTTTTTGTTTGGGATAAGCCAACAAGTGAGACATTTCAAGCATGAAGGAAGAAAGGGAAAAAACCCAACATTTATTGAGGAGCAGCCACTGATCTGAGTGCTTTGCCTATAGTTCCTCCGTCAAGTCTTGAAGATAGATAATATTTCTGTTTTGCTAATGAGGAAATTGAGGCTCAGAGAGGTGAAATACAAGGTCTGCGTTTGAATCCTGGCTCCTCTACTTTTTTCCCCTTTTCTTTTTAGTTGTGAGATTTTTGAAATTTAACTGCATGATTCTCATCTTAATTGGTGGTTACCAAAAAAAAAAAGGTGACAGCCAGTAATACTTAAATCAAAGGATTCTTTTTTAGGATTAAATGAAAAACCTCCTGTGGAAAAATCTAATTCAGAAACATAGTAGGTGCTCAGTTAAGTTTGGTTGAAATGTGAATCGCTTGTCACTTTGTTTAATCAGGGATTCTGTTTAAAGAACGAATTAAAATTACTGGAAAAACTAAGATATTTTTACAAAGAAACATGGAGAATTCGATGTGGCCTAGGGTGTAATAAGTTTAGCTAACAGATATATTTATTATTTGGTGTATTAGGTTTATTTGACAGAAGCAACAGGAGGGAAGGGACCTCGTGGGCTGAGGAGTTTTCCCTTGTGAGTACTGATTATGCAGAACATTAGAAGGTTAGTTCCATGTACCCTCTCTTCTGTCCTCAAGCTCTCCTTAGCCCCCCGTTCATGCTATTGGCACTTAAGTTTGGCTTATTGTGCTTCCTTTTCTTTTTTAAAGTTTCCACTTTTCAGATAAATCAGCACTGGCACATAAGTCCTATAAACTATGAGATATGAGGGAATAAATAACTTAAATAGACACAAGGGAGATTTGCTTAGTATTGGGCATGGAGTTAAGTTCTAGCATATGTTTGTGGGGTGGAGATACAAAGTGTGATGTTTGTTCTGCAGAATCTTGGGCTAAAGGGGACAGTCTTGCCCAGAGTAAATGTGAAAACTACTCAAAAGTACAAAATGCCACCAAAGTAGGATGGTGGCACTTGAGTCTACGGTATTGGAGGCAGTATTGAAATTGGGATGCTGGAGACTGGGGTCTTAGTAGATGTGTATATGTGTGTGTTTCCTGCCTGTGATGATATAGAACTGCATTATTTTGCTTTTGGGTGTGGAGTTATTGTAATTGTGGAACCAATTACATTTAATGATGTGGTTTTAATTTTTTTTTTACAAGAACAATTTTGATATTTCCACAATGCTTCTATATTGGTTGTACAGTCTGTTTGCTTCTAATGTGGGTCACTTCAATTGAAAGCTTAGATTATCAGGACTAGCCTGAGTAGTTTTCTTTGTCACCTCTAGCTGCAATATTTTATATAGTATTTTATGTTGTAGTATAGTGGTTAAGGGCCTGGGCTTTGGAGTCAGATTGCCTGAGTTTGAATTCAGTCTCAGGGAACTATTAGGTTGGTGCAAATGTAATTGCAGTTTTGGATCATGATTTTTAAATCATTATAACAAGGCTCAAGCAAATCTTTATTAATCAAATTAGGAACCATTATAATCAACACATTTTTGCCAATGAGAAATGAGTTTGTTTATTCCTGTAGCATAAAAATCCATGCCTCGGGATTCGATAAACTCTTGAAAAGCATTTTCTGCCTTCTGCTGGTTGTGGAAGCATTTTCCTGCAAAAAGATTTTGAGTGCTTGAAGAAGTGGTAGTCGGTTGGCAAGAGGTAAGGTGAATATGACAGTGAAGCAAAACTTTGTACTCCAATTCGTTCAACATTTTGTTTTTTCCAAAGTGATGTATAACTTTTTTTTTCAATATGATGTATAACTCAAAAAAATTTTTAGTTAGAGAATAATTGCTTTACAATATTGTAATAGCTTCTATGCCACAGGTATACATATGTCCTCCACCTCTTGAAAACCCCTCCTACCTCCCTCCCTATCCCACCCCTTTAGGTTGTCACAGAATGCTGGCTTTGGGTTCCCTGTGTCATACATCAAACTCCCACTGGCTAGATGTTTTATGTACAGTAATGTGTATGTTTCAGTGCTTTTCTCTCAAATCATCCTACCCTCTTTTGAAGCACTGTGTGACGTTCTGTTGAGAGTTGTCATGGAGAAGAAGTGGGCCCTTTCTGTTGACCAATGCTGGCCGCAGGTATTGCAGTTTTTGGTGCATCTCGTTATTTGCTGACCATGCTTCTCAGATGTAATGGTTTTGCTAGGATTCAGAAAGCTTTAGTGGATCAAACAGGCAGCAGACCATGAAACAGTGACTATGACCATTTTTTGAGGCAAGTTTGGCTGGCCACTGAGCTGGTCATTGCTGGTATCATATAAAATTCACTTTTCATCACAGATCACAATCTGATTGAGAAATGGTTGGTTGTTGTGTAGAATAAGAGAAGAAGACACTTCAAAATGATAATTTTTTTTTTTAATTTTCAGTCAGCTCATGAGGCACTCACTTATGGAGCTTTATCACCTTTCCAATTTGCTTCCAATGTCAAACAACTATAGAATGGTTGACATTGAGTTCTTGGGCAACTGCTTTTGTAGTTCTAAGAGGATCAGCTTCGACGATCCTCTCAGTTGGTCATTGTCAACTGTGATGGCCAGTCACTGCGCTCATCTTCAAGGCTGTCGTCTCCTTTGCAAAACTTCTTGAACCACCACTGCACTGTATGTTCATTAGCAGTTCCTGGGTCAGGTGTATTGTTGATGTTGCAAGTTGTCTCCACTGCTTTACTACCCATTTTGAACTTGAATAATTGCTCAAATTTGCTTTTTGTCCTAACATCATTTCCCTAGTCTAAAATAAATCTAAAATGAGCAGCAAGTAACGTCATTAGCAAAACAACAACAACAACAAAAAAGACATAAAGTAAGAAATGCTCATTAAAATAATGTATAACATAACCACATTTATTTAATTCCAGTATCAAACAGCAAAGTTCAGCAGTGCAAAACCGCAATTACTTTTGCACCAACCTAATTATGTGATCTTGAGCAACTGGGTTGACTTGTCTTAGCCTTCTCATTTGTGAAAGAGAGGTCATAATAGTTGGGATTATGGTCAGGATCAGGTGAAATAATGTGCTCACTTATAGTAAGCACTCATTAACTATTATGTTTTACTTGAGGTAAGATTACCACATGTGCTAGCTTATTTATTTATAAATTGTGGCAAAAAATACATGTCATAAAATTTATCATCTTAACCATTTTTAAGTGTACAGTTCAGTGATACTAAGTACATTGGTATTCTTGTGCAATCTTCCCACCAACCATCTCCAGAACTCTTTTCATCTTGCAAGACTGAAACTTTATACCCATTGAACAGCTATCCCCCAGTGACCCATCCCCCAACTCCTGGCAACCACCATTCTGCTTCCTATCTCTGTGATTTTGACTACTCAAAGTACCTCATGTAAGTGGAATCATACAGTATTTGTTTTTTGTGGTTGGCTTCTTTCAGTTAGCATAACGTCCTCAAGGTTCATCCATGTTGTACCGTATGTCAGAATTTCCTTTCTTTTTAAGGCTGAATAATTGTGTGTGTGTGTGTATGTGTATGTATGTGTATATTATACATACATACACATACACACACATACCAAATTTTGCTTATCCCTTCACCATTGATGAATACTTGAGTTCCTTCTACATTTTAGCTATTATAAATAATGCCACTATGAACACAAATGTACAAACATCTCTCTGAGACCCTGCTTTTAGTTTTTTTTGAGTATAAACCCAGAAGTGGAACTGCTAGATCATATGTATTCTATGTTTAATTTTTTGAGAAAACACTATAGTGTTTTCCACAGCAGCAGTACCATTTTATATTCCCACCAATAGTGCATGAGGATTCCAATTTCTCCACAGTGTCACCAACACTTGTGGTTTTCTGTGTGTGTGTGTGTGTGTGTGTGTGTTTGGTAATAGGCATCCTAATGAGTGTGAGATAGTATCTCATTGTGGTTTTCATTTGCTTTTCCCTAATGATCAGTGATTGAAGGCAGAAGGAGAAGGGGATGACAGAGGATGGGATGGTGGATGGCATTACCGACTCAATGGACATGGGTTTGGATGAACTCTGGGAGTTGGTGATGGACAGGGAGGCCTGGCATGCTGCAGTTCATGGGGTCGGAAAGAGTCAGACATGACTGAGCAACTGAACTGAATGATCAGTGATATTGAGAATCTTTTCAGTGCTTGTTGACCACTTGTATATCTCTTTTGGAAAAATGTCTCTTCAGATTCTTTGCCCATTTTTGAATTGGGTTTTTCTTGTTGTGAGTTTTAGGAGTTATCTATATGTTCTGGATTTTAATCCCTTATCAATATATGATTTGCAAATATTTTCTTCCATTTTATAGGTTGCCTTTTTTTACTCTGTTGATAATGTCTTTTGATACATAAAAGCTTATTTTTTAAAATATATATGCAGTTTTTATTAAATTTTACTTTTATCTTAATAAATTTGATCTTTTTGTATCATAATTTAATCATAGGTTTGTGTAACCACTACCATAGTCAAGGTACTGAATAGTTCCAACACCCCAAAAAACTTCCTTGTTACAGCTAGCTTTTTAATAAGTGCTTTTTAGTAGTGTTATTAAGATGTCTTGTTTGGGAATCACCAAGGTCAGGTGCAAATCCTTTCCAAGTGCTAATTACTTTTCATTGGCTTGCTGGGGGATGCTGTGGGCTTTTTTTTTTTTCTTTCCCTCTTTCTTTTTCCCCACATTGGTGACCTTGGAAATCAGATCCAGCCAACTCTCTTTTTATGAAGCACAGCACTGCTGACCAAATAGTTAAATGTAGGGATATTAGATTTTATGATATACAGTTTTGATAATCATTCTGTTAAAGGGTGATTTTAAATCTTTTCTTATGATCTCTTAGTCCTTAGCTTATTAATTTATGACTTTTGTGACTAAGTGCTATAGCTAGGTCTTAATTATACTTCAGTTAGATCTGGTAGAGTACCTGAAGAACTATGGACAGAGGTTCATGACATTGTACAGGAGGCAGTGATCAAGACCATCCCCAAGAAAAAGAAATGCAAAAAGGCAAAATGGTTGTCTGACAAGGCCTTAGAAATAGCTGAGAAAAGATGAGATGCGAAAGACAAAGGAGAAAAGGGGAGAGATATACCCATTTGAATGCAGAGTTCCAAAGAATAGCAAGGAGAGATAAGAAAGCCTTCCTCAGTGATCAATGCAGAGAAATAGAGGAAAAAAATAGAGTGGGAAAGACTAGAGACCTCTTCAATAAAATTAGAGATACCAAGGGGACTTTTCATGCAAAGATGGGCACAATAAAGGACAGAAATGGTATGGACGTAACAGAAGCAGAAGATATTAAGAAGAGGTGGCAAGAATACACAGAAGAACTGTACAAAAAAGATCTTCACGACCCAGATAACCATGATGATGTGATCACTCACCTAGAGCCAGATATCCTGGAATGCAAAGTCAAATGGGCTTTAGGAAGCATCACTACAAACAAAGCTAGTGGAGGTGATGAAATCCCAGTTGAGCTATTTCAAACCCTAAAAGATGATGCTGTGAAAGTGCTGCACTCAATATCTCAGCAAATCTGGAAAACTCAGCAGTGGCCACAGGCCTGGAAAAGATCAGTTTGCATTCCAGTCCCAAAGAAAGGCAATGCCAAAGAATGTTCAAACTACCACACAATTGCATTCATCTCACACGCTAGTAAAGTAATGCTCAAAATTCTCCAAGCAAGACTTCAACAGTATGTGAAACATGAACTTCTAGATGTTCAACCTGGATTTAGAAAAATCCAAAAAGCAAGAGAGTTCCAGGAAAACATCTGCTTTCACCTTATTGACTACACCAATGCCTTTGACTGTGTGGATCACAACAAATTGTGGAAAATTCTTAAAGAGATGGGACTACCAGACTACCTTACCTGCCTCCTGAGAAATCTGTATGCAGGTCAAGAAGCAACAGTTAGAACCAGACATGGAACAACAGATTGGTTCCAAATCGGGGAAGGAGTATGTCAAGGCTGTTTATTGTTACCCTGCTTATTTAACTAATATGCAGGGTACATCATGTGAAATGCCAGGCTGGATGAAGCACAAGCTGGAATCAAGATTGCCAGGAAAGATATCAGTAACTTAAGATATGCAGATGGCACCACCCTTATAGCAGAAAGTGAAGAAGAACTAAAGAGCTTCCTGATGAAAGTGGAAGAGGAGAGTGAAAAAGTTGGCTTAAAACTCAACATTCAGAAAACTAAGATCATGGCATCTGGTCCCATCACTTCATGGTAAATAGATGGGGAAACAATGGAAACAGTGACAGACTTTATTTGGGGTGGGAGGGGGCTCCAAAATCACTGCAGATGGTGACTGCAGTCATGAAATTAAAAGACACTTGCTCCTTGGAAGAAAAGCTGTGATCCGCCTAGACAGCATATTAAAAAGCAGAGACATTACTTTGCCAACAGAGGTCCATCTAGTCAAAGCTATGGTTTTTCCAGTAGTCATGTATGGATGTGAGAGTTGGACTATAAAGAAAGCTGAGCACTGAAGAATTGATGCTTTTGAACTGTGGTGTTGGAGAAGACTCTTGAGAGTCTCTCGGATGCAACCAGTCCATCCTAAAGGAAATCAGTCTTGAATATTCATTGGAAGGACTGATGCTGAAGTTGAAACTCCAATACTTTGGCCACTTGATGCGAAGAACCAACTCATTGGAAAAGACTGTGATGTTGGGAAAGATTGAAGGTGGGAGGAGAAGGGGACGACAGAGGATGAGATGGTTGGGGGGCATCACCGACGCAATGGACATGAGTTTGAGTAGGCTTCAGAAGTTGGTGATGGACAGGGAAGCCTGGCGTGCATGGGGTTGCAAAGGGTCGGACCCAACTGAGCGACTAAACTGAACTGACAGCTAGGTCTTAATTATACTTCCTATCAAGAAGTTGGGAATGAGAGTGAGAAAAAGCCCTAGATTTGGTGTTCATGAATGTAGGACCAACTCTTGTCTCTGATAATTTACTCTAGATCTTATTGTTCAGTTGCTAAGTCATGTCTCACTCTTTGTGACCCCATAGATTGCAACATGACAGGCTTTCCTGTCCTTCACTATCTCCTGGAGTTTCCTCAATATCATATCCATTGAATCAGTATTGCCATCCAACCATCTCATCGTCTGTTGCCCCTTTCTCCTCTTGCTTTCAGTCTTTCCCATTATCAGAGTCTTTTCCGGTGAGTCAGCTCTTCTCATCAGGTGGCCAAAGTATTGGAGCTTCAGCCCAGTCCTTCCAATGAATATTAAGTTGATTTCCTTTAGGGTTAACTGGTTTGATCTCCTTGTAGTCCAAGGGACTCTCAAGCGTCTTTTCCAACACCACAGTTTAAAAGCATCAATTCTTGGGCACTCAGCCTTCTTTATGGTCCAGTTCTCATCCATACATGACTACTGGAAGAACCATAGCTTAGACTATATGGACCTCTGTCAGCAAAGTGATGTTTTTGGTTTTTAATATGCTGTCTAGGTTGGTCATAGCTATTCTTCCAAGGAGCAAGCATCTTTTAATTTAGTGGCTGTAGTCACCGTCCACTGTGATTTTGGAGCCCAAGAAAATGAAATTTGACAGTGTTTCCACATTTTCCTCATCTATTTGCCATGAAGTGATAGGACCAGATGCCATGATCTTCATTTTCTGAATGTTGAATTTTAAGCCAGCTTTTTCAGTTTTCTCTTTCACCTTCATCAAGAGGCTTTTTAGTTCCTCTTCACTTTCTGCTATTAAAGTGGTATCATCTGCATATCTCAGGTTGTTGATAATTCTCTCTAGATCTTGTTATTGTTGCTCAATTGTGTTTGACTCTTTGTGACCTCATAGACTGCAGCACACCAGGCTTTCCCGTCCTTCACCAGCTCCCAGAGCTTGCTCAAACTCTTGTCCTTTGAGTTGGTGATGCCATCCAACCATCACATCCTCTATCATCCCTTTCTTCTTCTGCTTTCTATCTATTCCAGCATCAGGGTCTTTTCCAATGAGTTGGCTCTTCACATCAGATGGCCAAAGTATTGGATCTTAATTCATTTAAGTTTTATGAACTGCAAAGTGGGTGAGGTGACAACTCTTATCTCACGGACTTTTTGGTTGTGTTGAGTAAAGAAGGCGTTACCTGGCTTTCAATAAATGTTCATTTGATTGTGAATAGTAAGAATGTTGGTAAATGGAATCTGAAACAACCCCCAGATTACATTTTTAAAGTTTTTTAATAACAGCTTTATTGAGCTATAATCCACATGCCATACAATTCGCCCATTTGAAACATACAGCTCAGTGCCTTTTTATCCACGAAATTGTGCAGCCATCATCACAGTCAGTTTTAGAACATTTTCATTATCCCACAGAGAAACATATACCCTTTAGCAGTCACCCCATGCTTCTCCCATCTCCATAGCCCTAGGCAACCACCAATCTGTCTTCTACAGTAGGCTTGCCTATTCTGGATATTCCATATAAATGTTATCATAAAATATTTGGCTTTTTATGACCAGACTTCATTCATTTAAGCATTGTAATGTTTTCAGGGTTCATCCATGTTGTATCATGTATCAATACTTCATTCCTTTTTATTGCAGAGTATTCCAGTATATGGATATTTATCTATTCATCAGTTAATGTTAAATCAGTAAATTAATAAACTTAATATATATAAATATATAAATATAAATAAATTAATTTAATTTAAATTAATAAATTAATCAGTTTATTTGCCTATTCACCAGCTAATGCTTTTTAGCTGTTGCAAATAATGCTGCTGTGAACATTTGTATCTGAAATTTTTGTGTGGATACATGTTATATGTTTTCATTTTCCTTAGGTAGAGGAATTCTAGGGGTGGAATTGCTGGATCATATTATAAGTTTATGTTTAACCCTTTGGGGAACTCCAGACTGTTTTCTCAAGTGGTTGTACCATTTTATTCCCCCAGCAGTATATGAGGGTTTCACTTTCTCCACATCCTCTCCACCACTTGTCTTTTTTATTTTAGTCATTCTGGTGAATGTGAATTGAGTGGTATCTTGTGATTTGATTTGCATTTCCTTGGTGGCTAATGATGCTATCTTTTCATGTGTTTATTGTCCATCTTATTACTATTATTATGTATCTCTCTGTGTTTTACTATGTAGTTAGGTTATATCCCTCTTTAAGGTGACAGTCTGAACCCAAAGGTGTGCTTATTAATACTTGCTGATTTGTTAGCTGATTATAAGAGGAACCCAGAGGAAGAAAAATAGGGCTTCATTTTATCAATCTCTCCTTTTTTAGTTACTTCTACATTATCAGTAGTTAAATTGAAGGTTCTCAGAGAGGATATCCAGAATAGAGATTTTCATTTGAAAATAATGTGTAGTCTCTTTAGGGGAAGGCTAGATTAAGGACATAAGATATTAATTAAAAGATAATTAATGGTTAAATTGTTATGTTATGGGTTATAGAGCACATACAATTTGATCTTGGCACTGGGGATATAGCAGTGAATAAAGTCCCTGATTTCAGTGGCAATCTAGTGGACAGAGATGTGAAGAATTAGGCAATATATGGGGAAAGGGAGTTATTGAAAGGAAGAGATCTATTTTTAAATTTATTTTATTTTTGGCCATGCTGCATGGCTTGTGGGATCTTAGTTCCCCAACCAGGGATTGAACCTAGGTCCCTGGGAGCGAGAGTGCCAAGTCCTAACCACTGGACTGCTAGGGAGTTCCTGGGAGGGACCTATTAATAGTCAAGATATGACTGGTTGACCCAGACATTTTTGGTGAAGTGAAATTTGAGCAGATATGAAATAAAGAAACTCGTCATATTGATAGTTTGAGAGAGAAATGCTTTAGGCAGAGAAAATTATAAACACTAAATCCTTGAGGTGGGGTTATGCTTAGTTTGTAAATGAACAGCAAGGAGGGAAGGAATATTCCTCACTGAGTTAAGAAAGTAGTCAATAGAAGGTTTTTGCCTTGAGCAACTGTAAGATTAGAGTTGCTATTTACAGAGATGGGAAAGACTGGCAGGTGCAGGTTTGTAAGGAAGGGTCAAGTATTTGGCGTTAGACATGTTACATTTCAGATGGTTGTAAGACAAACAAAAGGAGATGTTGAATAGGCTGTTGAGTATGCAAGTCTGGAATTCAGGGAAATTCAGGTCAGAAATGGAAATCAGTATATGTAAAGCCATTGAGTAGATGTTATCACCCAAGAAATGTGTATAGAGAGAGCAGAAAAGAAATCTGACATCTGAGCCCTGGACATGCTGACACTGGTGGGGGTTTGGTGTTTGAGAAGATCAAAGGAGTAGCCAGTGAGGTGCAAGAAGAATCAAGAGAAAGTGAAGTAGCAGAGGTCAAGTGATTTGTAGGGGTAATGGCAGTTGTCCCAGTTTGGTTGCCTGGGAACCTAGAGTCTAAGTATTGTTTAGTTCTAGATAACTGTTGGACAGTTTTGGGGGCCTTAGGGTGATCTTTAAAGTGAAAGGCTTGACAAGATTGTCTCTAAACTTTTTCTCATTGTAATAATATCTCACCATATATTTATATAACACATTATAGTTTGTACAAAGCATTTTCATGTGTTTATTGCATTTAATCATCATAATAGATCTATGGGACTTATACCGATTTTACAGATGTGAAGGTTAAAGAAGTTTAGAGACTTGTCCAAAGTCACACATAGTCAGTTAGAAACTTGAACCCAGATCTGCCTGATCACAAAGTCTGTGCTCCTTATAATATGTAACAAGTACTTTTTTTACACTAACATTCTAGAGCTCTATGATTTCAATCACATAGAATTCATTCATTGATTGATTGAATATTTACTGGCACCTGCAGTGTACTAGTTACTGTTCTATCCATAGGGGATACAGTTGTGACCAAGAAAATGTCTTTGTCTTCAAAGACCTTTCATTCTAGTGGAGGAGACTGACAGTAAACAGATAAATAAGCTAATAAATAATATAATGTTAATGCCATAATAAAAATAAAGCAAAGTAAGGGAACAGTATATGTTGGGGGGATGATCAAGAAAAGCTTCTCTGAAGAGATGGCATTTGAGCAGAGCCATGAATGATCTAAAGTAGAAAACAATGAGGAAATAGGAAGATAGAGGGGATAGCAGGCATAAAGGTCCACAGGTGGGAGTGAACTAGATGTGTTTGAGGAGCAGCAAGAAGGTCATTATTCGTTGGACAAGAGGTTGACAAACAAAATGCTTAGAGCTTTGAAATCATTTAAAGCCCTGGTGAGTCATTTCCGATTCCTGTCACTTAATTTACTGTGTGATTAGGCAAAATCCTTGACTTTTCTGAGTTTTAATTTCCTTATATACAAAATGGAGATAATAAAATATAGCCTATTGAGAATTAAATGAGAGAGTGTATGTACAATACCTGGAATGTTGTCTGGCACATTACTTTGTTAAATATATGTTTACTGCACATCTTCTATTATGTCAGCTGTTTCACTGTCATCTGGTAAGTTCAGTTTGTTTTTCTGTTTTTTTTTTCAAGTGGTTTAGTCAGCAGATCTTAAAGTTCTGTTCCTGTGCCTGGGCTCTGCTAGTCACTCTCCCTGAACTCACCTTTGTATTGAAAAATTGAGGAAGAGTGTTGGACTGAAAAGAAAATGATTTAGAAGTTGATGAATAGGTATAAAAATAAGGGTTTGGGATTCTGGTAATTACAGCCTCTAATATATTCATTTATTATGGAAAGAAACTTGCATGTGCATTTCTGTCATCTTTCCTCATCACTGAGCACTTCCTAGCCAGGCTTCCTGCTGACCCAAACCTGCTTGCCTTAGGAGAATCAGGTAGGAGCCAAGTCCTCCATCCTTGTAAGACCATCTGTTTTCAGACCCACAGCTGCTACCCTTACAGTTGCAACCCAACACAACTGGAATGATTTATTCATCTACAGGTAACATTTGTGCACCAGGCTTCCAGCAAACTATGGTATCAGCTTTACACTTAATGAAGCATCCAGCACAGGTGGTAAGCTGTACCATAAAGGATGCTTCTGGCTTACAAATGGCTGATGGACAGATGGAGATAAGCATGTAGCCAGAGGAAGAGCAGAGTGAACACTGGGCAATAAGGGAAATTTTCTTGTCCAGTAAAGAGTCTCAATTGTATATATGATATTCCTGGAATTTCAAGATAGTTTAACTCATTTTTTTTAAATTTTTTTATAACTCATTTTTAAGTTAAACGTTGTACCACTGTTAAGTTAGGTGAGAAAATTAAAATCCAGAAAGGGGAAGAGACTTAAACTGCATAGCACTTTGGCACAGTTAAGACCAGAACTCAGTCATTCCAATTCTGAGTCCACTGTTTACCTCCAGTTGTTTTATTGTGCAGTGAAAAACTTTAAAACAAATATGAATTGCATTGCTTATTTATTTTTGCTCAGTTTGTAACTTTCTGATACCATGAACAAATCCCAACTTTTTGTCCCTTAATAACTAAATGACCAAGACCAAGCAAGTTTCTTAATCTTTTTGAATGTCTTATTATGTATATAAAATATAACATGTATATTATATTATATATATATATGAGGATAATAACACTTGTTCTGAATTGTTTTATGGATTAAATGAGGTGAAGTATACAAAAGCTGTTTAGGTCATTTTTATTAATCAGAAGGAGAAGGCAATAGCAACCCACTCCAGTACTCTTGCCTGGGAAATCCCATGGAAGGAGGAGCCTGGTTGGGCTACAGTCCATGGGGTCGCAAGGAGTTGGACACGACTGAGTGACTTCACTTTCGCTTTTCACTTTCATGAACTGGAGAGGGAAATGGCAACCCACTCCTGTATCCTTGCCTGGAGAATCCCAGGGACGGGGGAGTCTGGTGGGCTGCTATCTATGGAGTCGCACAGAGTCGGACACGACTGATGCGACTTAGTAGTAGTAGTAGTGTTAATCAGAAGATACTAAACTAATGCTAATTTCTCTTCTTCAGTTCATTCCAGCAAACACTGATTAAGCGTCTACCTTGTGCCAGCTCAATTTCTAGACTCTTTACTTAAATTATCTTGTTTAACCTTTTGAGTTAAACAAAGTTTGAGTTCCTTCTCTCTCCTTATTATATTGAGGATCTAATTGATATAATCTTTTCTCCATAACAAGATCTTTCTATAATGAAATCTCCATAACCAAGCACTTAATGTTGCAAACAAGTGATTCTAGCTTTTAGAAAAATCTACGGTGTTAGTATGAACCTGTGATATTATCTATGGACCAGTGCAGCTAGAGCTAGTCTTAGCTTCTGTCCCTGCTACAAGGTGCTTTGGGGACAGTGTGTTTGGAGGGCAAGTCATATAACTGTTTCAGCACTCTTTGTCACCGTAGAGAATGTGGTTTCTCTTTTGGAAAGCTTGGTTTTAGTAAATTGCTTCCTTTTCACCTTAGGTTTTAGGCTCTTTGACAAGCCATCTGCTTCTCAAATCCAATTTCCCTTTACCGCCAAGGGCTTGTAGACAGTTGTTCAAATGGAGAACAAAAGCTTTCTCTAGTGGTTCTATAAGAGTGGGAAGGCCTCAGGGAGAGATTGTGTCTGCTTATTGAAATTCATTTTGTGATGTGTGCCTGATTGGGTGCTCTGCTGGGGCTGGCTATGGAGGAGATAAAATTTAGAAATGGATATTTGTCAACATGAGTTTTGGCTATATCTGTACTTGCTAGTATCAGCTAGGGCTCTTAAGAGCTTGTTGGAATCAGTGTTGCTGCTGCTGCTTATTTCCTTTTTTGTTTTCCTTTTTTTTCTTCCCACTTTTCTTTCTGGTAACTGTGTCTATTGCCCAAGTTTTCCATTTGTACTTGGTTCTTCTGTTTGGTTGTTTTTCCAGATCATTGATCTGTTCAGTGAGTGGCTTGGTATAATGCAGTTCAACGACTGAGTAAGTGGAGATTTAGTAATGAATAAATAAGGTACAGAGAAACCTAGAGTGAGGTGGTAGAAATGCCTTGGTAAACCCGTAGACATGTGGCTTCAAATCTCAGCTTTGCCTTATACCTGCTCTGTGATCTTGGGTAAGTCATTTATTCTCTTTGAGCCATGGTTTCTTCATCTCTAAAAATGAGAATATAAATATGTACTTTGTTCAAGGTTGTAGTGAGTACTGAGACATTAAATGAAAGAAATGAGGAAAGAATCAAGCATTAAGTTGGTGCTTGTTAAATATTCCTTTCCATCTTTCCTCCCATTTCCCTGAAGTGTGTACATGGAAGAACCAGACATGTATATGAATGATTGTGTGTCCATGTGTACATGTTAGTTTATATGTGTGTTAGTTTAATATAGCTCTGAGAAGTGGCAGAAAATTGCTATAGTCATTGGGAATTGGGAGGTAGGGACTTGGGGTTCATGCGTACCTTCCTTAGAACCAGGTTGAGAGACATACTCTGATACAGTGTAAGCTAACACAGTCTTTGTGCCTTTAAAGAGGACTTTAGGAGAAAAAAAGAAAGAACCTAGTGGTGGAGGCCTTGGTAGGCTAGTTTCCTCAGAGGGATCATTTAGAGTGTCTCTAGTATCTACTGGTATCAGAGATAGAATAATCTGCTTCACAGTAAGCTGAGATCAGAACCTGGGTTTGTAAGCATGAGAGCTGCCTTTTAGAAACAGTACGTAGCTGGGAAGGTTGCAGCCACCAGCCTTTCCGTTTCCACCTCTAAAATCTATTATATCATCATCAGGGTGATATTTTCCAAAATTAAAATCTAGTCATCTTAATTTGCTCTTAAAACTCTTCATTGGCTCCCAGTTGCCTTCAGATTAGTCTGAACTCCTTCTGTCACATGTTAGGTCTTCCTTGATCTGATCCCTGCCTCCTCCTATTTCCCTTACTTTTGCTGTACTGACACTGCATTATTTGCAGCTTCTTAACCCCCCACCCTTATGTATGTTCTGACCCAAGATAGTCTTTCTGTTATGCTGTACTCTTTTCCTGTTCTTCTGTTTTACTTGACAATCTCTACTCTTTCTTTAAAACTCTTCTCAACTACTGGGTTTTCCATGAAGTCTTCCCTGACTTTCAAAGGTAAGGTGCCATGGGATGGGAGACTTCTCTCCTCTAGGTTCATCTAGAATTTTGTACATACAGAAGTCTAACAACATGTAGTATCAGTGATTAGTAGGCATCAGTGATGTCTCTTAATACTTTTATGACCCATTGATTTCTTTATTTTAGTGCCTTCATTGCGATACTCAGTCTTTATGTAGATCTATTCAACAACTGATATCTTTAGAATTAGAAAAATAAAACGCAGATACAATATTACACCTTGCCAGACTTAGCAAATTCTATCAATACTTTGTTATATGCCTCTTGTCCCTGATGAAATGAATAGCCATCAGTAAAATGAACCATTAAGTTTGGAAGGAGCTGTTTATTAATCAGCTTGATGGCATAAGTCCATCTGATTTTTTTTTTTTTTTAGCTGTGCTAAATGGCTTGTGGGCTCTTTAGTTCCCCAACCAGAGTTCAAACCCAGGCCCCCTTCAGTAGAAGCACAGCTTCCACCAGGGAATTCCCTGATTTGATGTTTTAATCACTGGCAAACTTTGGTCAAGATAAACTAATTATTATGCTTCTTTCAAACAACTTTTCATTTGACTCCTCAAATTTCTTCGCTATAAATAGGATCTGAATTCTGCTTTTCATGCTGGAGTTTTCCCCAGATGTCTGGCACTCCTTGACTGTTCATATTTTAAAAGGAGTTATTAAAAAGCTAGTTGGAAATTTTAAATACCTGGGTGGAGTTTACTGATTTTGGACCTCATCCTAATGGTGATCTGCCTGGGCTGTTCATGGAGCAACTTCAGTGTCATTAGGTCTTTCCACTAGTGCTGGTCAGATTCTCTGGAAGGATCCTCTAGTCTCTTTCCTCGAGGTTATAGCGCTGGATACCTGTGATCTGGAAGCTGAGCAGAGGAGAAAGGCTGTGGGTAGGCCCTCAATGTTCAGTTTATTTAACATTCTTATTTTCAGTATAGTAACCCTGCCTTCAACTGTGGTGCTCCCACATTATGAGTTTATTAGATGTTTTTAAAGGAAGAATGAAGCTCCAGAAACTCTGCTGGTATCAGTAATAAAGTGTGAAGAATTAGAGGCAGTTATTTTGGTTCTGAAGAGGCTTTCTTTAAACTTATTTCCTAGTTCTCTGTGTGTTCCAGAAAGACAAGGTTAATTGATTAGATTAGAGTTCAGTGCAATAAGGAGTCGTCCTCATTGGATCCTTATGGGAGCCCAGTGGGACAGGTAATTTTTTTCCTATTTCCCAGCTGGGGAAATTGGAGCTCAGTGAGATTAAATGACTTGTCCAAGGTCACTTAGCAAAAGAGAGTGGCAGAGCTGGCCTTATTCTCTACCTTTGACTCTAAATCCTACTCTCTGATTGCAACAGATAACTTCCTCCCCAATATGAATGGGCTGCCAAAAGAGAAAATATGCTAGCCACATGGGTATTAGATAGCAGTAGTTTGAACTGTTAATAAACAGCCAAGTCGTCTTCCCTGGGAAGAGTTCAGCTGATTGGAGTTCTTGGTCTGTTTTTCCAATTTATGTAAAGGACGTTAAAGAACTGTAGTGTTTGGACTTGCAACAAGCTTTAATTCCTGTAGTGGAAGCCCTAAAGACACACAGTTGCATTGCCAGTTTGGCACAAGGAAATACTTAAGCTCTCAAGGAGAAAGAACTGAGTTTCTAGTACAGCTGAAGTGTTCTGAACTCCAGGAATCCATCACGAATCAAGGAATGTTAAGGCTCTAAGATCCATTCATTCTTGGGCTTGAAGGCTAAACTTGTGTAGACAATTCGTAGAACAATTTTGTGTACCTTTATTGAGCTCCTGCTTACTAGGAACAATAATAGATCCTGGGAAATATCTTGCTTAGGAGTTTCATAGTCTAATTGGAAAGGGATACACAAATAATTACATTATGTGTAAGAATGCTATAATTGAGAGATATACAAGTGCTTGTCAGGGAATGAGTCATTCTGCTCAGATCAAGGGTACAGGGAGAAACTGTAGAAACTGGAGAAAAACTGGGAAAAACAGGGGAAAACTGGAGAAAACTTTACCGTGAAGGTGATTGATTTGTATCTTGCAGGAAGGCCAGATCTTTAGATAGACATGAAATGAAGAGCACTGTAGGCAGAGGGAACAGTATGTGCAAAATCCCAGAAAGGTGAAAGAGCTTGTTGTTTTGAGGGAAGCAGCAGGCAACTTGATTCAACTCAAACAAGAAAGTAACATAAACCAGACCTCTTCTCTGGTCTAGGGCTCTCAAGGCCCCCTTCTGTCTATTATGCTGTGCCAGCATCTGCTCACCATAGGTGTATCCTTCCTGCTATGCAAGTGTTCTCTGAAGCAGTCTATATCTCCTCTCTAGTCTCGCTCACCTTTCTTCAGAGCTTGCTTAGTATAAATTACACTCTCCTCTAAAAAGTCTTTCCAGGCTGATACCTGATACCTCTCTGAATCCTGTTGCCCTTTAAAAGCCAGTGAGGTACCCTCCTAACTTAATACTGACAGATGTTCATCCTTAATTTGTTTCTAGAAGAATTTGCCATTAGTGATATTTCTGAGTATGCCCAGAATGGATGTTTATTGTTTGGTTACTTGCATTTCTTGAGCCTTGATTATAGATTTATTTTCAAGTTAACTTTCCATTCAGTTCAGGAATCCAGCTTAGAGAGTAAAATGTGGTAAAATGAGACCACCTAGGACACATCTTTTACTAGCCTCGAAGATCTAGTAATTTCTATTCTTTTTGTCTTAGTGCTTATCACCCCTCCCTAGAGTGCTCTCTGTTTTTAGTGCCTGTCTCCCTGACCAGATAGTGGGCCATCTGAGAGCAAGGATTTGTTATAGTTCATCTCTTGTGTTTTCAACAGCCAACATAGAGCCTAGACACAGAAGTATTTGATACATGTTTGTTATTTATTGAGAGTCAGGATACAGGAGTTCTAGTTTCAGTTCTACCACTGTGTGAGCTTGAGCAGATTACTTTCAACCTTTGAAACTATAGTTTTCTTATCTGTAAAATGTAGAGGCTGGACTCCGTGGTGAGTATCATAGCATTTCTCCTTATAGCAGTCAGGGCTCGGTTGAAATGATAGAAGTCACACCACCAATTTGAATGGGTAAATTTTAATATAAAGAATTGTTAAGTAGGTAAAAAGTAGTGAACTACTAAGAGTACCATCCTTAGGGCTGAGGGAAAAGCAAACAAGGAGGGAACTTAAAAGCTTAAGGAAAGAGAGCTCCACAGGCCAAGACTCTGAGGGGAATATATGGAATGCAGTCATAGGAATATGCTGCTTATTGCTGTAGAGAAGAAATTGTCTGGCGCTTGCTTGCCTCAGAACCTGGAGAGCTACTGTCTTGAAATCTGCCATGGCCCTCTGTGTGCTGATCTGCTTGCTGCCGAAGAGAAAAACCAAACACTAGAAAAAGCCGCTTCTTTCTCTGTTAGCCTTGTGGCCTTGTTCCAGTACCTTCTATTGGCAGAATCTGATGTGAACCAGCTGGGAAAGGAGAAATGTAGTCTGCAAAGTCCAGTCCACTGTCACTGAGTAGGACAGTGAAGAATCAATTTAGAGCTAAAAGGCAAACATTAACGATTTCTATATTGTAATAATCTGTTTTGATATTTGTCTTCCTTATTGCATCATGAGCTTGGTAGTGGCTGGAAAGTTGTCCTATTTGTCTCTGTATCTGCATTGACCCGGAAGGGGCCTGACACCTAAGAGTTGCTCAGTAAATATTGTTTGAACAAAGGAAAGTCTCCGTAATACAGGGAAAATTATGTATTGCTCTAGGTTGACTTCAGTCTTACTGTCTTGAAAAGGATTGGGGCTAGACATCCAAATCTTATTGAGTGCTGTTGTCTTGTGCTTATCATGTGCATAGTTGCATTAGATACTAGAGTAAGGACAGGGAAAACATTCTGCTTTTATAATATTCATATATTCTATAAAATTAAACTCTTGAAAGTTCCTTGGATAGCAAGGAGATCAAACCAGTTCATCGTAAAGGGAATCAACCTTGAATATTCACTGGAAAGGACTGATGCTGAAGCTCTGATACTTTGGCTACCTGATGCAAAGATTGGATTCATTGGTAAAGACCCTGATGCTGGGAAAGACTGAGGTCAGGAGGAGAAGGAGTGACAGAGGATGAGATGGTTTGATGGCATCACTGACTCAATGGACATGAGTTTGAGCAAACTCCAGGAGATAGTGAAGGACAGGCAGGCCTGGTGTGCTGCAGTCCATGGGATCACAAAGAGTTGGACACGACTTAGCAACTGAACAACAGCAATGAAATTAAACATATTCCGTTTTCTAAAGGGTGACAATCTGAAATCTAAGTTAGGTACTTTGTACTTAAGTGTATTCCTCAGAAGAAAAAGGAGACTAAGCTTTATTGTCGTTATATGGTCCAGTGGTTAAGACTCCATGAGTCTGCTGCAGGGGTTGCAAGTTCGATCCCTGGTTGGGGAACTAAGATCCCACATGCCGCACAGCACCCCCCCGACCCCCACCAAAAAATCTCATTTACAGATAGAGAAACTGATGCTGAGGGTCTTGACCAAAGTTATACAGCTAGTAACTAGCAAAGCTAGTCCAGGCTTGACTGTTCTAAAACTTGATCAGGACAGTACTCTCTCTCTTCTCCAGCATGTGAGAGCAAGCACAGAGTTTTTGTTAGCAGATAGCAATAGAAATCGGTGAAACTGATTTCTGTTTCTGGCTGTTTGGGGCTGGACAAGTAACAACAGAACAAAATAACAATCCTTGCAAGGCTGCAATCATCAAGTTTGCTAGTAATTGGCCTTTTATATAAACCAGTTTGAACTTGTGCTTCAGACACCTGATTTGTGAAGCAGTTACTATCTGGCAGCAGGGTATTCTTTCTCCTTCCTCTTTTCTTTTTTTTTTTAAATCCCACACTAAAAGTTTACAGAAGAGTTCTGATACATTCCCTGAAACATAAAGCTTCTTTTCTCTTGCTCTTCTAGGTTTCTTCCCTTTTCTGAGACCTAAAACTAGATAGACCAATTTATTATGAGGAAGCAAAATTTATGAGGCTGGTGTGTTTCTTGCTTCTGGGCCAGCACACACAAATCCTTTAGGTAAGTTACTTAGGGTTGAGAGTCAGATGTTCTTTCTCAGGTCATCAGTCAGGCAGAGCTGAGGACCCTGATGCCAGTCTCACTGCTTGAAGGGTCAAAGTATTGCTCATAGCCTGGGAGAGACACTGTTACAAGAAAAGCTTTCCATTAAAAGAATTGGAAGAAGCCAGTGATGTCAGGATTTGCTTATCAAATTATTCTGCTGGTTATTTTGTGATTATCCATTGGGATGCCCATTGAGATTGGTTGACATAGGAGTGTGGTTTCATCATGACAGCGAGAAGCCCTTGGACCAATGTCACCTATCCTTGATGTCTTTTGGTACTTCCATTGACTAGGGGATCTTAGGATTCCCCTTTGACTTTCTTGGCAGTGAGGGCTGCTGCTTAACTGCTTTTCAGAAATGATGACATTTATTCTTTGGAAGGAACTGAAGGAGTCTGTACATGTCATTTATTTTTAACTGCATACTCAATAGAGTTGAAATCTTTCGTGGTTTAGCATCAAACAAGAAAGGGGATGTAATGGAATTAGTAGGGGCTTTAAAAACAGAGTCACCTGGCAAAACCCTATTCTTCTACTTAATAACTTAATAGTTCTTTATACTGTCTGAGCCTCAGTTTCCTCATCATTAAAATGAGAATAGTAGTACATAATAACAACAATAGTACCAATCTACCATTTTGGGTAAGTGAATTTCTGTGAACCTCAATTTTCTGTGAAATGGAGGCAGTAATTCCTCAGTAACAGATTTGGTTTGAGAAAGAAACTGGCTAATATAAATGGAATGCAGGTAAATGGAAGTGCTAAGTAAATGGCTATGACTATTCTTAGGAGATCTGAGAGAAAAGATCCCTGAGGGTACCATAATTCCTGTGGGATGGGTCAGGGCTTAATAAATATTCATTGATTAGTTCTTTCCTTAGGGAGCTCTTACCATTTCCTTTTCACTTGCTTTGCTCTGCTGATTTTCTTTGTCCTACCATCATTTTTGCAGACACAGCTATGGAGTTGTTCTCTCTGAGAGTTTCTTTCCCGTGCTGTGGTCCTGATTTTGTTGTTCCAAGTTGCTCTCTGTAGAGAAAGTGGGGGTACAAAGGCTGAGTTAATGGTTCACAACTTCCAGTAGCATGTATTTCCGGGTCTAGTGTTTTGTATATAAGATCAAGGAGGGTTTGTCAAAGGTCTTTAAGGAGATGTGATCAGGCTATTATTTGCTGTTTCTTTGGTATATGCCAAGAAGGAGGGCTGGCCAGTAAAAAAATGTTTTATGGACCAATAAACTAGATATCTGCAGAGCTGGCCTGTGATCTACTCAGCCTCTTCAGGCAAGGGACTCTGGCAAATTTAAATTCCAACTGTTTCAGTACAGGGTTTCATTTCTCTTTTTGGTCACAGAATTATAGAATCCTTAGATACCTTCAGAAGCTGACACAAAGATGTTAGAGGACTTGTTTAAGTCATGGTAAAACCAGAACCTAGATTTCTTCCTTTTAACTCTTCCTGTAGTTCTTTGGAAAAGTAGTTGTTTATTTCCTAGGATGGCTAACCAGCAATGCTATTTTTAGTTTAAATTTTTTTAGTTTATTTTGAAGATACTCTGATTTTCCTTCTTATAAATGCTACAGGATTGTATTGAGCTATAAAGTTTGCTAGGTTCTTTCAAGGCTGGTGTTGCTTTTTTATTTTTTTTAATTTTTTTTTAGTGTTGCTTTTTTCTTTACATCTCTGTGAGATAAGCAAGTCAGATACTCCTAATGATTTGGGTTTTTTAAAAATCTTTTTTTTTTTTTTTAAACTGATGAGAAAATTAAGGCCTAGAGAGGGGGACGTGAGTTGTTCAGAGTCATATAGTGAGTGAATGGTAGGATTAGAATTAGCAAGAAGGCCCTTTTATTTTAAAGTTTTTAATAATCACTAGGAATATTATTGGAGAAGGCAATGGCACCCCGCTCCAGTACTCTTGCCTGGAAAATCCCATGGATGGAGGAGCCTGGTGGGCTGCAGTCCATGGGGTCGCTAAGAGTCGGACACGACTGAGCGACTTCACTTTCACTTTTCACTTTCATGCATTGGAGAAGGCAGTGGCACCCCACTCCAGTCCTCTTGCCTGGAGAATCCCAGGGATGGGGGAGCCTGGTGGGCTGCTGTCTATGGGGTCACACAGAGTTGGACACGACTGAAGCGACTTAGCAGCAGCAGCAGCAGGGATATTATCATACCTTATCATCAGTGGATATTATCACTTTCTACAGTTTTTGCCTGTCTGTAAGAGAAAAATGTCTTAATTTTCATCTCTAAATACTTTTTCATGGCTATTTGTAGTTGTTCTGTGAATTTTGTGTCATTTATTGCACATTTTCCACTAGGTTGTCTTTTATCAATTTTGCAGGGTATGGGAGGCTCTTTATATATCAAGGGTATTCAACTTTTGGTATATATGCTGCAAATATTTTTGATGTTTTATTTATGAAACTTGGTGCCTCCCTAGAGCACCCAAAGAGAAAGACCGTTTATATTGGAATAGCTAGTTAAGAAAATAGCATACCAAAAGAAAAGCAAACAAAAGATTAAAAAAAGAAAAAAAAATTGCTTACTACTGCTACCACTAACACTACTACTGAACTTTAGAAGTTTTATAAAACTTTATAAGTTTTCCAAAAGCTTTCATATTTTGTATTTTGTCCTTTTAGTAACTACATCAGGGAGCTTGTGATTAAAATAAGGTGGGTTGAACACATTCTTTTTAACTTTCTCTCTCTTTAAAAACCCCATTGAAATGGCATAAAACTAGTATTAACTCACACAGACTAAGAGAATAGAGAAGATGGGAAAGTGAAAAGTGAAAGGGAACGTTGCTCAGTTGTGTCTGATTCTTTGCGACCCCATGGACTATACAATCCATGGAATTCTCCAGGCCAGAATACTGGAGTGGGTAGCCGTTCCCATCTCCAGGGGATCTTCCCAACCCAGGGATCAAACCCAGGTCTCCTGCATTGCAGGCGGATTCTTTACCAGCTGACTCACTAGGAAAACCCTGAGAAGATGCGAAAGAGGCACAAATGAGAAATGATTTAGTGGATTAGGGAAAGCAGAAACCTGAAGCTACAGAGAGAAATTAATCTGAATAAAGACATCTTTGTCATACAGGACCCTAGAAAGTCCTTGGTATTGGAGATTCTTGGCACCTTGAGTGTTAGCATGAGAGATGGAGCCGAAAACAGGAATTCAGAGGTATATAAGGAACATTTAAGCTATCAGATCTTTTTGTCTATTTCAACAGAACATTGAAGGTTCATCCTCTAGAGAAATAAAATCAGAGAGGCCCTGGATTTGGGATTACCAGATTTAGCTGAGAGTAAATGAGAGGTGACATTCTAAAACAGGGATTATATGAAGGGCTCCATCTAGTTCTTATCTCTCACACATAGGTAGTCAGGTTTATTCTCCTCAGGTGGGAGATTAGAGGATTCCTTGCTGAGAAACTGACTCTCAGACATTTGGAGACCTCTGCAGTAAAAAAAAAAAATTGGCTTGACATTTTCTCTTGTTAACTTTGAAGCCTAGAAGTTAACATGCCCTGCTGCTCATGCAATGTATCTCTGTGTGCCTTCCTCCTAAATATGAAAAAAAGAGGCAAAGATCTCCTGATGTTTGAGAAATATCTCTAATATAACAGAAATGAAAACAAATAGAAAAGGAACCTCCCCCACCCCAAAAGAGAGCAGTGGGGAAAGAGAGAGCACAGGAGACAATGTAAGGAGCAAAAGAAAATTTGAAAAAACTCAGACCAGACAAGATACTGCCTCAGTGAAATACGAATAGGGTCCTGTTTAAAAAAAAAGGAATAGTCAAACAACAAGAAAGACATTTTGGACAGTTGAAAAGATACATCAGAATAAAGAATTAAAAACAAGTAGAAAATAAGAGAAGAAATAATAATCCTAAGAGGATCAGTTTTAAGATTTATTTAAATATAAAAGTTATTTAAATTTAAGGAAATTGGTGTCATTATTTTTGATGATTTCATTCTCTCCAGTTCCTCTAGTTTTTTCCCCTTTAGGTCTCTGGATCTCCGGATAGTAAGATGTAGAGTCATAGAGGGAAAGAAATCATCAAAGAAAGAAATATAGCATTTTCCCAGAACTTAAGGACACATATGTTTATATTGGAAAAAAGCCCATCAAGCACGCAGTACAATGAATTTTCAAAAAGAAACACATCATTATAAAATTTTAGAACACTGGGTAGAGTGAGAATATCTTAAAAGCTTCTAGAGAGAATCAACAGGTCACTTAAAAAGGCATTGGATTTCTCAAAAGCAGTATTGGAATCTAGAAGAAAGTGGAGGAATTGCCTTACATTCTGAGAAGAAATTATTTCTAACCTAGCATTTTATACCCAGTCAGAACTCTAACAATAAAATATGAAATTGGAAACATTTTCTGACATCTCAAAAGATTTGTTTCCCATGGATGCTATCTCAGATAACTTGGTAGTTTGATACAGCATAATGAGGATAGAGACAAAATAGGAAGGCATGGACCCAGGAAACAAGGGAACCCAGCACAGAAAATGAATGTAAGTCCCCAAATGATTAAGGAGTATTCTAGGACTGCAACTATGCAGGTGACTAGAGAGAGCTATCAGATTTGAACAAGAGGCTCGAGATCTCCAAGAGATGCTTTAAAGAAAAAAACCAAACACATCAGTAAATTATCTAACATGTTCAACCATTTTAAAAAGAACCTTAAAGTTGTTTTGGAGAACCTGGAGATGACTTGGGGAAAAGGACATTAAAACCAAGCAAATTAAAAATGAAACAACTCTTAATTCTAGGGAAACCAGAATTCCAGTTATTCAGGAAAGGCAGTGTAGTCGTATTACACTATGTGGCTTAGCTGTGAAAATCATTATATTAATAACAATATAGACCCTGAGTATTCTTGAAGAAAATGAGAAAGTGTTGGAATATTTGTTCCTCCAGATAACAAAACTTATTTAAAAACTTTGGTAATCACACCTTGGTGTATTCCCAAGAGAAATGAAATCAGCTAACCACATAAAAGGCTTCCCAGGTGGTGCTAGTGGTAAAGAACCCACCTGCCAGTGTAGGAGATGTAAGAGACCTGGGTTTAATCCCTGGGTCGGGAAGATGCCTTGGAGGAGGGCGTGGCAACCCACTCTAGTGTTCTTGCCCAGAGAATCCCTTGGACAGAGGAGCCTGGTGGGCTGTCGTCCACAGGGTCACAAAGACTCGGACTGAGGCAACGTAGCACAGCGCTGGACACAGCCACATAAAGGCTTTTGGACAAATTTTCATAAAAACATTGTCTGTAATAGCTAAAATGTGAAATCAGCCTGCTGTAGTTTGAATTGTAGTCCCTCTAGATGAATCAGTTGTAATCCCCCCAAAATAATATAGACTCTGAATATTAATTTATTTCATTTTTATTGGGGTATAGTTGATTTATGAATATCAATTTTGAACAACATTTTAATTTGAAATAATTATAGATTTACAGGAAGTTGCAAAGATAAACAGAGAAGCCTCATATATCATTTACCCAGTTTCCTCCAATGGTTAGATCTTGTATAACTGTAGTATAGTATCAAAACCAGGAAAATGACATTGGTGTGATGTGTATATATGGTGCCTTTTAGTCACATATGTAGATTTGTGTAACCACCACTGCAGTCATGATTCAGCATTCCATAACTACAAAAATTTTCCTCACTCTACTCCTTTATAGTCACAGTACACCTGTTACCCTCCTCCCTGACTCCTGGAAACCACATTTATCTAACACTTGTATAATTTTGTTTTTCAAGATTAAATCTATAAGTGGAATCAAACAGTATGCAAGTGGTTGTATGTATCAATAGTCTTTTTTTTCTTTAAAGGTTGCTTATTTAGTTTATATTTTGGCTATGACGGGTCTTCCTTGCTGCACTCAGGCTTTCTCTAGTTGTGGCGAGCATGGGCTACCCTTTGTGTTGTGTGTGGGCTTCTCACTGCAGCAGCTTCTGTTGTGGAGCACAGGCTTTAGTCATGTAGGCTTCAGAGGCTGTGGCACTCAGGCTCAGTAGTTGTGGCACACAGGCTTAGTTGCTCCAAGGCATGTGGAATCTTCCTGGACCAGGGCTCGAACTGGTGTCCCGTGCATTGCAAGGCAGATTCTTAACCACTAAATTACCAGGGAAGCTCTCTGAGTGAAAGTCACTCAGTCGTGTCCAACTCTTTGCAACTCCATGGACAGTGGCCCACCAGGCTCCTCTGTCCGTGGAATTCTCCAGGCAAGAATACTGGAGTGAGTTGCCATTCCCTTCTCCAGGGGATCTTCCTGACCCAAGGATCAGACTTGGTCTCCTGCATTGCAGGAATCTCTCTGGTTCATTTCTTTTAGGTTGCTGAGTAGTATTCCATGGATTGGACATATCCTAAATATTAATGTAATTAAAAATTGTGATGTGACTATGTTAGTGGAATGGGAAGTGTGTGTACATGTGTATGTATGGGTGGTCATGGGAGTGATAATGATATGAAAGAGCAAATCTTTGTAACAGAAAGGTGATAAATAGTGAGTAAAATTGATCCCCAAAGAGCCAGTTCAAGTGTATTTTTGGAAATAAGGAGAAAAATACTAAAAGAGCTAAAAGTTGAAAGTGATTGCCTTTGAGAAGCAGAAATTCGCGGTAAGGTAGTGGATTACTGCTTTTTGTTATACGACTGAAATCGACAATAACCGTACTGAAAAATAAGGCCCAGAGACTTATGGGCCCAAAGTTTTAGAATGAATAACTAGAGAAGCTGAGCCTTCAGCTCTGGCTCCCTACTCTCACCAGTGACCTTTCTGCCTCACCCTGCCTTGGAATGTTTGCTGATGTTCTTAGGAGTGAAAGCTTGTGCTCCCAACAGAGCCCTCTCAGTATTTTTATATTGGTTGTTATAGCCTCTGCCTTTGGGATACTGCAAAATATGTGATACAGCAAACACAAGAGTTCTCATGACTCAGTTCCTAAGTGACTGATGCTGGGGTGAAAAGTCACCGTAAAACTGCTTTTTTGAAATGCCAACTTGACAGCCATGTCCATTTTCATTTCTTTTGATGGACTAGGGATGGCTCTTTTATAGGAATTCTATGGACCCACTTTTTGGTTTTGTTTTGTTTTTTGTTTAAAAATTGGTTGCTGGCCCCTGACAAAATACTCCTGTCATGAGAGAGGGAAGTCACAGCTTAGGCTTAGGAATCAGAGAACTTGAATGCAATCTACTGCTTGGCTACTCTCTGTTTTGGTTTTTGTTTTGGAGGGAGTTGTTTGTTTCTCCTTCAGCAAAGTAGAATTCCTTCTTTTCTAAGCTACAATTTCAGCTTCCTTGAAACTTCCCTCCGTGACATCTTTGCTGAACTGTATGTAGTATTCTCAGATTTCCTGTGCCCATGATAGTTCTTTGGGTTACTTCTGCAAATGATTTATTGCTCACTCATCATGCATGAGAATTTTATTTTCAGTGAAGATTCCCATTGTCTAGTGCTGGGGAATCATTCTTTGCCTGCCTGTGCCAACTATAAGATACAAGTCCAGAGTGAAGGCTTCAGAATGAGCCAGTGCCCTAGTGGTAAACTTAAAATATTAGGTTACCTCCTTCCCCACTGTTATTACCGTTACAGCTTTCTTGTCCACAAGCATTAGCCGCAAGCTCCTTTGGTTTTCTTTGCTTGCTTACTGATGAGGCTGCTCTGTGGTTGTTTTATCCAGTTGAAGACTAATTTCCTAATTGTGAAGATGTTATCACCACCAGAGCAAAATGTCATGACCAAATAGGAGCAAAACCAAGAGCAGAGTTTCATTTTGATCACCTGCCACCCCCTGGGCTCAGTGGTGAGAAAGAGGGGGGCCCTGGCTGTCGAGTGCTCTTGATCACAAGGTGTGTAGAGGTAGGTGTGTCTCAGCTTTTTCCCGAGGAGCAGTCCCTGTGGAGGGTTCCACAGGTGTCACAACAGTACCAATTTAAGAGCGCTGTTATTCAGACTGTCCTGGAGAGGGGGCCAAAGGACTCCTTTTATGGCTCCTGCTTGAAAGCCACAATCAACATTCATAGGCTAGGTTGCACATGCAAGACAAACCATCAATTCTTTCAAATTATAACTCTAAAATCAATCTTATTATTTAAATAATAACACATATATTTCCTAAAACTACCATAATAAGAAGTTATCAGCTCATTTAGAACTTGATACGTGGTGGTTTTAACTAATAATAGAGATAGGCTTCCAGACCAAACTACCTTGCTGTAAAGTAGTGTTTGCTGGGAGATCCCAAGCCTGCGAGGTGGTTTTCTAGCAACAGTTGCCAGTAATGTTTTTTTTTCAGCTGATTATTTCAGTTGTCTTTGGGTGCAGGGATGGATGTTTGACAGTAGTATGAAATAATGTGTAAACTTGACTCTTTTTTTCGTGGACTTGACAGGTGATAAGAGGACAAAGACTTTGGGCAGAGTAAGCCTTTGGGTAGCATATGTAGGGAGCCACTGTCATGTTCTGAATTCTATAAAGGAACCATTTCTTTTGAGACAGGGGCATCCTTTGGGGATAGGCTTGATTGTCCTCCCCATTTAAGGATTGTAGTTTCAGTGAAACATTTTGAGATGTCTGCTAAAAAAAAAAAAAAAAAAAAAAAACTAGGTCAAATCAGGTATGGTTTATGAAATGCACCATTAATGAGACAGTGAGAAAGTCACTTTTGTCTTTCTGTGTCTTGAAATTCTAAAGAGGTTAATTACAGGAAGTCCTTCAAACCATATGGTTCTTTGTCTTGGAAACATACCTGTTTTTGAATAACATGCTTGCTATGTGACTACCTCTGGTCTTAGGACACTCCAGTACTTTGGCCACCTGATGGGAAGAACTGACTCATTGGAAAAGACCCTGATCCTGGGAAAGATTGAAGGCAGGAGTAGAAGGGGATGACAGAGGATGTGATGGTTGGATAGCATCACCAACTTGATGGACATGAGTTTGAATAAGATCCAGGAGTTGGTGATGAACAGGGAAGCCTGAAGTGCATGGGGTTCCAAAGAGTCAGACACAACTGAGCGACTGAATTGAACTGGTCATATGGTATCAGTATCAGCATTTATTGCTTGTGTTCTTCTGTTTTATATCTGAACTTATATAAAGCTAGCTTCAAATAATATTTAAATTAGAGTTTTGAGAGGTGAATCTACTGATGTGCTGCACTCATTGATCTATGAGTAATGCAACAGTGTTGCTTCAAAAATCTCTTGTCTGGTCTTTTTGCCACTCTCCACCTTGTTCATTCTATACTGTCCACAGCCTTCTCTTAAAAGAATATTGAGTTCTTTCCTGCCTCAGTACCTTTTCCCATGCTGTTACTTTCCCTGAAATGTTTCCATGTTCTTCCCTTCAACCTGGCTAACTACTCCTCTGTTACGACTCATTTAAATGTCCCCACCTTAGAGTATTCTTTCTTGACTTGTCATTCTTGAGAAAATCTCTGTTTGCTTCTTTATGAGCATCTCTTACATGTTGTAATGATAGGATGTATTAGTTTTTCTCACCTGCTCTTCGTCTTTTTCCTCCTCTGGAGTATAAACTGTGTAAGGACAGGGATAGTGGCTGAGTGGTTCACTATTGCATTCTCAGTGCCTAACACATTGTCATGGGTCTGACACACAGTAGGAATTTGTCACAGATATTTGTTGATAGCCTGAATGAATGAATGAAGGAGCCCCTTTTGGGGGAACATCTAGGAGAACCAGGCAAAAACTGAATGGCTTGTAGTTGACCATATTTAGGGGTCCATTTTTCCCTTAGCTTTGGAAGTCACACAGCATTACTTCCCCTGCCTTCTATTGGTTGGACTAGTCCAGTTCAGATTCCGTGAGAGGAGAGTTAGGCTGTACCTCTTCGTGGCCTGTGGCAATCTTTGGAAAATACAGTCTGTCACAATACATTATTCCGAGCTGGGTACTGGCTATCACCTCTGAGAAATGGATGTAGCTCTATTATTGGCATTTATGCTACTCTGATCTCCCTGGATAAACACCCCTGGAATATAGAGACATAGAGGTTCAGATCATGATTCTGTCACTTACTAGTGATAGAAAAAGAAAACCCATCAGAAAATGTAAGTGGTTTCTACATTCATTCAGGCTTGTGGTTTCTACATTCATTCAGGCTTTCAATAAATGTATTTTGAGTACAATGTGCCTAGACTTGGACGTTGTGTTAGACACTGAGAACTCAGTAGTGAGCCATATAGTATCTGCTGCTGCCCTCAAAGCAGACAGTCCCCTAAACCCCACTGCCTCTTTTTTTTTTTTTTTTTTAAGACTTTTCTTAGAGCAGTTTTAGGTTTACAACAAAATTGAGAGGGAGGTACAGAGATTTCCCATATACCTCTCCCCTAACTTGTGCATGCATAGTTTCCCCCATTATCAATATCATTCATCAGGATGGTGCATTCAAATGAGCTTACATTGAAACATCAAGATTACTCCAAGTCCATAGTTTTCCTCAGGCTTCACTCTTGACGTACATCGTATGGGTTTGGACAAATATATAATGACATGTATACATTATTATTGGGCTTACCCGATGGCTTAGAGGGTAGAGAATCCACCTATAATGCAGGAGTCTCAGGTTCAACCCCTGGGTCAGAAAGATACCCTGGAGAAGGGAATGGCTACTCACTCCAGTTTTCTTGCCTGGGAAATCCCATGGACAGAGGAACTCAGTGGTCTATAGTCCATGGGGTCACAAAAGAGTCAGACATGACTTAGCTATTAAATAACCACAACAAAAAAACACCAAGAACCTTCTGTATCACACAGGGAACTGTTCTTAGTATCTTGTAATAACCTGTAAAAAAAATCTGAAATAATATATATCTTGTAATGACCTGTAAAAAAATCTGAAATAATATATATCTGAATGATTTTGCTCTATACTTAACACAGCATTGTAAATTGACTATCCTTCAGTTTTAAAAAAAATTTGAACTGTTCAGACAATAAAAAGATCAGTGGTTGGTGGGAATGGGAAGGGGAGAGTAGGATGAATAGAAGATTTTTACAGCAATGAAATATTCTGTAAGATATTATAATAATGTATAAAAAATATAGTCACTCACTCTTCTGACTCCAGGGGATCTTCCCGATCCAGCGAAGATCCTGCATTGGCAGGTGGGTTCTTTACCACTGAGTCACCAGAGAAGCCTCCTTGTTTTTTTCACCTATGTTATATATAGCGTATATATATTAGCCCCAAACTCCTATTTATCTTCTCCTTCACCATCCCCTTTAATAACCAATAAGTTTGTTTTTTAGGTCTGTGAGTCTATTTCTGTTTTGCAAATAAGTTCATTTATATCATTTTTTAAGATCCATCTTCATAATTTTTGCTTTTTCCAGAATGTTATATAGTATCGTTGTAATCATACAGTATGTAGTCTTTTAAGATTATATATTTAGTAATATACATTTAAGTTTTCTCCATGTATTTGCATGGCTTTATAGCTTTTTTTTTCTTTTTTTAGTACTAAGTTATAATGTATTGTCTGGAGGTACTACAGTTTATTTATCCTTTCACCTACTGAAGGACATCTTGGTTGCTTCAAAGTTTAAACAATCATGAATAAAGCTATTATAAACATCTTTGTGACAGTTTTTGTGTGGACATAAATAACAAGGAGTGCGGTTGCTGGTTTACGTGCTAAGAATATGTTTAATTTTCTAAGAAACTGACGGACTGTCTTCCAGAGTCGCTCTACCATTTTGTGTTTCCACTAGCATGGTACAAGGGTTCCATGGTACAATTGCTTCACATCCTCACCAGCATTTGTTGTCAGTATTCCAGATTTTGGTCATTCTAATAGGTGTGTAGTGGCATCTTGTATTGTTTTAATTTGCATTTCCCTGATATTTTTATATGCTTATTTTCCATCTGTATATCTTCTTTGATCACATGTCTATTAAGGTCGGGTCCGTTTTTTAAGTTGGGTGTTTGCTTTGTTATTGTTGAATTTTAAGAGTTTCTTTGTATGTTTCTGGATAACAGTCCTTAACCAGGTGTGTATTTTGCAGATATTTTCTCACATTCAATAGTTTGTCTTTTAATTATTTTGAATATGAGTTTTGCAGAGTGCAAGTTTTTAATCAAGTCCAGCTTATCAATTATTTCTTTCACAGTTCGTGTCTTTGGTGTTATATTTAAAGATGCATACCCATACCCAAGCTTACTCGTATGTTATCTTCTAGGAGTTTTATAGTTGTATTTTACGTGTAAATCTATGGTTGGTTTTGAGGTAATTTTTTGAAAGATGTAAGATCTGTGTCTGGATTTGTTTTCTTTTTTTTTGCTTGTGGATGTCCAGTTGTTCCAGTGCCATTTGTTGAAGAGACTGTCTTTGCTCCATTGTATGCCTTTTTGCTCCTTCATTGAAGATCAGTTGACTATATTTCTGTGGCTCTATTTTGGGGCTGTGTGTTCTGTTCCATTGATCTATATGTCTGTTCTTTCACTGGTACCACACTGTCTTAATTACTATAAGTCTTGAAGTTGGTAGCATCATTCCTCCAACTTTGTTCTTCAGTATTGTGTTGGCTATCCTGGGTCTTTTGCCTCTCTGTATGAACTTTAGAATCAGTTTGTCAATATCTGTAAAATAGTTTGTTGGGATTCTTATTGGAATTGTATTGAATCCATAGATCAAGTAGGGAACAACTGACGTTTTAACAATATTGAGTCTTTCTACCCCTAAACATGGACTATCTTTCCACTTTATTTAGTTGTTCTTTTATTTCATTCATCAGAATTTTGTAGTTTTCCTTATGTAAATCTTATATATATATTGTTAGATTTATACTTAAGTATTTACTTTTCTTTCCTTTTGTAAATGATATTTTGTTTTTAATTTTGCATTAACTTGTTCACTGCTAATAATAGAAAAGCAGTTGACTTTTGTAATTAACCTTTTATCCTGCAATCTTGCTATAATCACTATTAATTCCAGGAGGTTTTTTTGTCAGTGTTTTTGTGTTTTCTGCATACATAATTATTTCATTTGTGAACAGATACAATTTTATGTCTTCCTTCCCTACCTGTTTATGTGTACCCTTGTTACTGAGCCCAGGTCTAGCTGCTTGCTGCTCAAGAGCCATTAAAGAGGCCAGGTTGGTGGAAAGGAAAGTTTGCTTTATTTCAGATGCTGGTGACCAGGGTCAGGGTGGTGGTGGACGTTTGTCCAAAGGCCACCTCCCCTTGACAGTCAAGTGTGATGTACCCACAAATCAATTCCTGGCACTTTGACAGCTGTAGGAGAAGAAAGAATAACCTGGTAAGGGCCTTCGCAGAGGAGCTCGAGGGATGGGCCCCCAGACCCCAATGTTTTTATGAGGACCTCGGTTCCTGGCTCAAATAGAGGTTTGCTTGACTCAGAGGCTGGGTCAGGAGTCTCTCTGGGTCAGAACTCTCTCAGAGTTCTGTCAATGCCTGTTGAAAAGCTGAGAGCTGAGTTACATAACTAGTTAATTCCTAGGCTTCAGGGTCTATAACAATGTCTGTGTGTAAGACAGGCCTTCCATAAATACATTCAAAGGGGGGACAGTCCCTCTTTTGGGGGGCAGTTCGAGCCCTCATTAAAGCTATGGGTAGGTCTTTAATCCAATTGTCCTGTGTCTCTTGAGTTAATTTGCACAGATGTCTTTTGATAATGTCATTAGCTTTTTCAACCTTTCCTGAGGATTGTGGTCTCCAGGAACAGTGTAATATTTTATTCCTAGAGCTTTAGATACCCCCTGAGTTACAGCAGCTTTAAAGGCGGAGCCATTGTCACTCTGAAGGCTCCGTGGCAGCCCAAACCTGGGGATAATTTCATGGTTTAAAATCTTTATAACCTCCTTAGCCTGCTCACTACGACAGGAGAAAGCCTCAATCCATCCAGTAAAAGTATCTACCCAAACTTGTAAGCCAGAATATCCATTAGCTTTTGGCATATGAGTAAAATAAATTTCCCAGTCCTCACGAGGATACTTTCCACTTCTTGTAATCCAGATTTTGCTAGGTTTTCAGTCTTTGGGTTATTTTTCCGACAAACCTCACACCTTTTGATAATGTTCTTTAAAGTTTTCATTACATTTTTACCTTCAAACAAACGAGAAGCCATCTGGTAAGTACTCTCTGCACCCAAATGAAAACTCTGGTGTAAACCCTTAAGAATTTTCCGAAATTATTAATCGTCCATCTTCGGACTGTAACCATCCTTTATCAGTAATCTTTGCTCCTCTTTTCTCATATTTTTCTAATTCTTCCTCAGTATATTGTGGTTTTTCCTGTTCCACAGGACCTGTCCAGATCAAAGGCGTCTGTCTGCAGTGAAGGGGTTTCGTAAAGTGCTCTTTTCTGGCTTGTCAGCCAGCCAACTGATTACCTTTGGCTACTTTACTCCCATCCCTGCTGTGCCCTTTGCAATGCATGCTACTACTTTAGGACAATATATAGCAGTTAAAAGTCTCTCCATCTCTCTGAAATGCTTAATAGGTTCTCCTGTTGCTGTTTTAAACTGTCTTTCTTTCCATATTGCAGCATGAGCATGTAAAGTCAAATAAGCATACTCAGAATCAGTGTAGATATTTTTTTTTATATTTTATTTTTTTTATTTTTATTTTTTTATTTATTTATTTTTTCATTTATTTTTATTAGTTGGAGGCTAATCACTTTACAATACTGCAGTGGGTCTTGTCGTACATTGACATGAATCAGCCATGGATTTACATGTATTCCCCATCCCGATCCCCCCTCCCACCTCCCTCTCTACCCAATCTCTCTGGGTCTTCCCAGTGCACCAGGCCCGAGCACTTGTCTCATGCATCCAGCCTGGGCTGGTGATCTGTTTCACTATAGATAATATACATGTTTCAATGCTGTTCTCTTGAAACATCCCACCCTCGCCTTCTCCCACAGAGTCCAAAAGTCTGTTCTGTACATCTGTGTCTCTTTTTCTGTTTTGCATATAGGGTTATCATTACCATCTTTCTAAATTCCATATATATGTGTTAGTATGCTGTAATGTTCTTTATCTTTCTGGCTTACTTCACTCTGTATAATGGGCTCCAGTTTCATCCATCTCATTAGAACTGATTCAAATGAATTCTTTTTAATGGCTGAGTAATATTCCATGGTGTATATGTACCACATCCTGAACAAAAGAACTGCCATCTGTAAATATTTCCATGTCAGGATTGTCTAATGGGATATCCATTAGATCTTCCCGAGCTGCGTAGTTTAAAGTTAGAAATTGGAAACAATTGTGATCAGGTGTTTCATTTTCCTTCTCAGGAAGGAAAGTGGCAGGACTTAAATTTCCACAGACTTTAAGCTAAGTTACTGGTCCTTCTAACAACAATGACTGATATTTAAGAAGTCTACTGTCTGTCATCTAAATATTAACCTTAGAATTTAAGATTCCACTCACATCATGAGAAGTCAGTACAGTAAGGTTTCGTCCATTAATTATTTTTAAAGCTTCTGGTGCTAATAAAGCCACTGCTCCATTTACTCTTAGGCAGTGGGGCCACCCACATGAAAATACATCTAATTATCTGCTTAGATAAGCAATAGGTTGCTGGTGAGGCCCTCGGGGTTGTGTCAAAACTCCCAAGGCCATACCTTTTCTTTCAGTGACAAACAAATTAAATTCTGACTTTGTGGGCAAGCTCAAAGTGGGAGCTTGCAGGAGAGCAGTCTGAAGAACCTTAAAAGCCTTTTGAGTATCTGGAGACCAAACCAGTTTGTTGGTTTGGGCCTGCTGAGTTTCAGCTATAAGTTTATATAAAGGCCAGGCAAGTTCCCCATAACCCAGAATCCAAATATGACAGTAGCCTGTGATTCCCCAAAATCCTCTCAATTGTTTTAAAGTCACTGGTAGGGGATGATTTAGTATAGTTTTAATTCTCTCAGGGCCTATGGCCCTAGTCCCTTCTGATATGATTAGGCCCAGATATCTAACAGATTGTTGACAAAGCTGAGCCTTTTCTCTTGATGCCTTGTAACTGCAGCCTGCCAGAAGGTTTAAGAAGTCTTCTGAGGCTCGTGAACAAGCTTCCTCTGTCTCAGCACAGAGCAAAATATCATCTACATATTGAAACACCACTGCTTCAGAGGTATTAAAGTTTTGTAGATCCCATGACAAACTTTGTCCAAATAAGTGAGGACTGTCACGAAATCCCTGGGGCAAAACTGTCCAGGTTAACTGAGAAGCTGACTGCATGTAGGGTCTTCAAAGGCAAATAGAAATTGACTTTCCTCCGCCAAAGGCACTGAATAGAAGGCATCTTTCAAATCAATTACTGAGAAATATTTGGCTCATTCAGGAATTTCAGACAATAGAGTATAAGGATTAGGCACCACGGGGTGTAAAAGAACTACAGCCTCATTTATTATTTGTAAATCTTGAACTAGTCTCCATTTACCATTTAATTTCTTTATACCCAAAATAGGAGTGTTGCATGGACTGTTACAGGGAATTAATAGTCCCTGCTCCTTTAAATTTTCGATGATGGGTTTTAACCCTTCCTTAACCTCAGGTTTCAGTGGATATTGCTTCTTATGCAGAAATAAGTGCGGGTCTTTGAGTTTGACAACTACAGGAGTAGCATTTTGTGCTCAACCCATAGATTTCCCATCAGCCCATACTCTAGGATTTACATTTTGTTCAACTAAAGGGAGAGAAAGGGAAGGCTCCATATTCATGGAAACAGAGGCATGGACCTTGCTCAGTATATCCCTCCCCAAAAGGGGTGAGGGAGACTCTGGCACAATTAGAAACTCGTGTGAAAATAGAACCGAATCCCAGTCATAACTGACAGGAACACTGAAGTGATACGTTTTGACTCGTCCAGACAGTCCCATTACGGAAACGGATTGGGAAGAAAGTGGGCGAGGGGCTTCAGTAAGCACGGAGTAAGTGGCCCCAGTATCTAAAAGGAAATCGACGGGTTGGCCCCCCACAGCTACTAATACCCAGGGTTCCTCGGGTGTAATTAGGACAGGAGCTTGTGTGGGGACCCCCAGGCACTTTCAGTCCTGATTGTCTTGAGAGTCCAACCCGGAAACCTACGCCTCTGGGGGCAGTCTCTCTTCCAGTGTGGTCCTTTGCAGACCAGAGTAGAGCCAGGGGCGGCTTAGATGCCTGAGGGCAATCCCGCTTGAGGGGCCCCTCCTTTCCACAGTAATAGCAAGCCCATCCCTTTTCACCTGGGTCCCTCTGGGCATTTTTCTCAGGCTGTTTAAGAACGGTTTTCATAGCCATTGTGAAGGCTTCTGCCTGTTCCTTTGTCTTTCTCTGCCTTTCATTCTTTTCCTCATATTCCCTACCATAATAGACTGTCTGAGCCAATTGTAACAGATTATCTAAAGACTGATTTGGTCCATACGCCCATTTTAATAGCTTATGGTGGATATCTGGAGCTGACTGAGAAATCTATCTTTTAAGATCACTCTTCCCTCTTCGCTTTCAGGATCAATCTCAGTGAACCTGCGAAGGGCTTCTCTCAGTCTATCTAGGAATTTACCAGGAGCTTCCTTCTCCTCCTGTTCTATGTTTGCCAATTTGCCATAGTTTAAAGGCTTAGAACGTGCCTGTCTGAGTCCTTCAAGAGTACATCTAACAAAATGACTCTGATCCCATCTTCCTTTAGCTGCTTTATAGTCCCAGTCTGGTTCTGTAATTGGGACCGCCTGATTTCTAGTGGGGAGGGTGGTTATCTCGTCCTCTCTCTTCCCTACTGATTCATTACCAAGACATTCATCTCCATAAGCAAGCGCTTTTCCCAAAACTCGACTTTTTGAGTCGGGAGTCAGCGTTTGTCCCAAGATATACATCACATCCTTCCAAGTAAGGTCATAAAGCAGAGTAACACCTTTAAAAGCTCTAATATATTTTTCTGGGTCCTCTAAATAGTCTCCCAGATCCTCCTTGATTTTTTTGTATTTCTTGATAAGAAAAAGGCTTATTAACTCATAGACTGATTATTTCTCCCGGTGGGTGCTTCATGAAGAGGCAACAGCTGTGTGGCTGTTGCTCAGTCTCTCTGGCTGGTCTGCGCATATCCCAGGGTTAGATTGGAGAAACCTGCTTTTCTTTATCTCTTTGTCTCCTGTCTTCCATCTCATCTCTTACTTCAATGGTCTGAGTTTCTACTGAAACCAGAATAGTCTGAGGTCATACCGAGATAGGAGTTGTTTGGACCTGTATGTGGGCAGTTTGAATCTCAGTTTGGATTTCCACTGAGACCAAAGCAACCCTTCTTGGGGGGGCGGGGTTCTCTGGCTTTCAGTTTGCTCAGTTTGGAGCCCCGGGTATGGGGGCAAAGTAGAAGGATAGGAGGGAGCTGAAGATTTCACACCCAAATCTATACCCTTAGGACAAAAGTCTGGCATATTTCACAGAGAGAAAAAGGGCAACACATATGTTACTTCTATCCATTTCCCTTGTTTTCTACAGAACTGGTCTAATTGTAAAACAGTATTATACTTAAGAGACCCTCCAACTGGCCACCGTTTGCCATCCTCCAGTGGGTACCGCGGCCATGCAGTATCACATAGGAAGACCAGGTGTGTCTTCTTTAAGCCCTGGGGATCAAATCTATCCAGTTATTTAGGATACAGTTCAAAGGAGTGAGGCTGGAATTGTTAGCTCCCATCTGTAAGAGAGAAAAAAAGTGACCAGTGCCATCTTTCTACTGGAAGCGTCCCTCCCTGCTCTAGATGGGGGTGTAGACAGACTTGACACCAACAGCTTTTCTTTCCTGGTCAGACTTAGTCTGTCCCTACCGATGCAGGCGTCACACTCGTCCCTCCCGTTTCTACCACCGAGACGGGGTGGAGATGCACCAGGGGTAGACCTGGTGGCATCCCTGACTGACATCCAGCTCTTCACTATTAAAACCTTGCTTGCCTCTGATGCCACCAGGGGTACAATCAGAATAACCTTCCGGAATGCCTCCCAGGCTAAACCGCTGGGGAAAACATCTGTCACCTGAGTGCCTATGCACGACCCTGAGTATATTCCTGACCATAATAAGACCGATAAAACATAAAACTGAGATGTTCCTTCCAAGTGTCACCACACCAGTGTAACAGCCTCCTTTGGTCCACTAAGAGCCAGTGTTACCAAAGGGAAAAAACCCATTGTAATTCCAATCTGAGCAATCTTTAACCTCAGAGATGCTCTTGGAGCTAGAGCTCCATCTGGCTTCCGACCTTTTGTTTCCTAGCGAGGCTAGGCACTTCCTGACTACCAATCCAAGTTTGGGACCTAAGTCACAGTACACAGTACCAGCATAGATCACAAGTCCCTTAAAAGCCTATGATCCGATAGATTAGGTTAGTACTTCTAATTCCCAAGGAGTTATGAAATGGTCAAAGAGACCGAGAAGTTTGACCAAGAGAGGAGAGTTTGGACCACACACTTTGACCATTTCTGGTCGGTCCCCGAAGGAGACGTTGGGTGCCTCTTGGTGTTGGCAGGTTGGTATAAACCCCCGACAGGTTTCTGTCATAAGCCGTATGGGGTCGCCGCGGAACCACAGAGCAGGGCTCCTTACTTGCTTCGCTCAGGGTGTTTCATTCATTCACACAACCACACCGTAGAGTTAGTAAAGTACAGTGGAAAACATGTTCACTAGAACAAAGAACTAGAGCCTCAAGCATCCTTACCTTGTCCTGAAGGATCCTAGATGAGCCCCCAAGATGAAAGGTTGTTGCTGAATGAAAAGACGCCGGGATTCTTGGCCTCCGGAAGAGAAGAATTCAATCTGGGGCCAGAGATGAGGCTTGATCACTCAGAGCTTTTGTGTAATAAAGTTTTATTAAAGTATAAAGGAGATAGAGAAAGCTTCTGACATAGGCATCAGAAGGGGGCAGAAAGAGTACCCCCCTGCTAGTCTTCAGCTGGATGTTATATAGTCACTAGCAGTCTGTTAATGAAAGAAAGGATTGTCTTAAAACTCAGAATGGCACCAGGCCCCACGTCCATAAGAAGCATTTTGAGATAATCTTGGCACCAGATGATTCATTCCAGGCCATAAAACGATTGACTTGAATCTTGTAGAAAAGCAGATTACCATACAAATAGTTTCGTTTACATAGATTAGGGGAACAATATCTGAGTATAACATACTGGTTTGTCAAGTAGGTTCTGAGCCACTAGGCGGAACTGACTTGAAGACAAAGTCTGGGGTAAATGCATAGTACATTAACATAGCTTAAGACTAACATTTCCATAAGAAAAATGCATTGGTTAACTCAAGGTTTGAGAATAGTTAACTTCAAGTGAAACCAGGTGTCATTATGGCACCGCAGTATTTTAAGAGAAACCTCCTTTTAAATTTGTATAGAGAAGGAAAAAAGTATGGCTAGTTTGTTTCCTCCTGCTGGTTAAGAGAGAGAAAAATGTCTGACACTTGCAGCCTATTTCCTCCATTTGGAGACACCTGGCCTTCCTGCCTGTTACCCTCTCAGCAATATGTATTTTTAAAAAATAATTTATCAGTATACTTCTAATTATTTGTTTCATATATGTCTTCCTCACTAGGCAGAAAACTCCATGAGGCAGGAATCACATCTGTCTTGTTCATTGTTAGGCATAGAAAGACATATTTTTGGATGAATGAATGAAGAATGAAGAGTTTTCTACAATGCAAACATTCTGTAAAAGTTCCAGAAGCCCATTGATTCATTTAGAGGTTCTTTAGACATTTACTTCAAGGCACTGATTTGGAGGTTAATTGCCCTTGATCTCTGGCCTGAAGGCACTTGAAATCTACTAGAGGAGATGGGCATGGAAAAAAAGTTGTAGTACAAGTTTGTATGAAGTTCTGCAGCAGCCTAGAGAAGGAGGTGAATAATTTACATTTAAAAATTAAACTCAATTTAGTTTAGTATCTGAAATATTTTACTGGAAATATAATAGCATTCAATTCCAGCAATAATTTAAAGTTGGAAAATTACTTAAATTTATTCTATCATGGTACAGCAATGGGGAGCTGTTAATCCCAAGTATATTCATTTTGAGATGTGTTCTATCAATATCAGTTTATCAGACACTTTCTCAACCATTTATTTAACCACTTACCTATTATTTAATTCTGTCAACAATCTGTTAAGACAAATGGTACAATCCCCCATTTTATAGATGAAGAAATTCAAATCAGAGCGGTTAAATAACTTTTTTGAGGTAGCACAGCTGGTAAAGAACAAAGCCAGGGCACATTTAGGTCTTTCGGCAACAAGCTCAGAGCTCTTTGTATTATAGGCTCATTTTCTAGATCTCTGTAGTGTTCCCTCAAAGGGCCAGAGTTCCTAATGCTTGTGAGTTTTCTAAGATTCAGATTCTTAGGACTTAGCCAGAATGCCATCTTTCATGATGCCTTTCCTATGAGAAGTGATTTCTTCAGCCTCATTTTTCATTTATTAGTATTTTTATGGCAGTTTTACTTAAATGATGTGTTTGACCAACTTTCATCATTTCTCCTGCTTAAATTCCTCTTGAGGGCAGGGCAGCTATTCTGAATATTTCTGTGTTAATCAGCACATGTTCACTGAACCCCTGTATTATTAGTTCATGGGCTTTTATAATTTATATATCATGAATGGTTATAGTTTTTCATACCTTCACTAGAATTCTTTTGTTAATTAAATAGATTGAGAGTGGAACTTTTTCTTTTCCTTCTTTTATTAATTAAATAGTTGTTTTCTCTGGTTTATAAGAAGTAACATAACTGTTGAAGTGTTCTACCTTTCTGAAATAAATGTCTTAGAGAAGTCACTATAATTGACCAAAGGGAGCTATTTTGAGGCAGAGTGAACTATGGTACCTCTTCTGTTGGTCCTTTAATGGACCGGAACCTGGTGGTCCGGAGTCGATGATAAGAAAGTAAGAGAGAGCGCTTGTTGGTCCTTTAATGGACTGGAACCTGGTGGTTCCGAGAGTAAGAGAGAGAAAGAGGCTGACACCCCCTGGTTTACGCGGAAAGCCAATAGAGCCCTGTTCTTAGGGCTCGCGCTGCTGCACGTAGGCACCGGGCGCCCTCTCGGGTGGGTAAAGGCACAGTGCACCTTCTCGAGAGGGTCTTAGAAGCCTGGGCAAGAAAGTGAGCTCAGCGGGCCTCCGCGCTCCAAGGAATTAGCCAGAAATAGAAAGAGAGAAGGAATAGAAAGAAGGAAGGAAAGAAAGAAAGAAAGACACGGGGACCAAAGCTCTGATGGAGCAAAGGTGTTTTAATCAACATGGCGTGGGCATATATACTGTCTTACCAGGTGGTTATTCTCAGCAAAGACAAAGATTAAAATTCCAGACTTAGAAAACATAAGATGATCTCTATCAAAGAGAGAGTTGCAAACAATCACCTTTTACCTTATGGCTCATAAAAAGGGAGAGGGTACTTATCACTGTAATGAGAAATGCCTGGATTCCTCAGCCCCGGGAAAGGCGTGCCTCTCTAAATTCCTGAATATTCAGGAATCAATAAGGGCCAGAGGGTTCCTGACAGATCCAAAACAGCACACAGGAAGCCTCTTGTTAAATACTTCCTGACACTCTTCTTCATACCTGGAGGTAGTGGCAAGGAAGTTGCCAACAGGGAAGTACTTTTTCATTCTGTTTCTTTAAAAGGACACTTGTCTCTTCCTACTGTCAGGCGAGTGACACTACTAATCTATAGGTAGGTACAGAATTAAGCTTTGGGAGCTTGTATTAATCTTTCTTTGACTAGAATATTTACCTTACTGGATTCTTGCGAAGATCAAATGTATAGGAGGAGCAGCGTATAGAAGATCATTTGGACTTATGAAGTGCTGTGCATACAGGAGTATGGTTTTTTATCCTCCAGAGTAATAAATAACTGCTATTTCTGAACTAGCTAAAGCACAGTTCTTCACCCAAACTGTGTGCCTTTTCTTGCCTTTGACAGCATAGAATTCTATTAGAATTTCTCGGTCAACCATCAGGTTCAGTGTCAAATTTTTTTCCCTTAAGGCAGTTGCATTATGCCTGGTGTTTTCATATACTTCATTTAATTATCATAACAACTGTAAGGATGCTGCCTCCACTTTAAAGTTGAGTAGATCAAGGACTATTGAGTTCAGATAACTTAGCCAAAATATTAAGTGCAGAGTGCAGATTTTATTTCATGTATTCTGGGTTCATTTTTTGCTAACCCTTATATTAGTCAGGACACACAGAATTATACTGTGGTGTCAGATTGGCCACAAGATTTGAGTGGCATAACATGACAAAAATTTGTGGATTTCTTGCTCATATGAATTCAGTTTCAGGCCAGATGACTCTGGAGGGCAGTTGTCCTCCAGGAAGTGATGACTAGCGCATTTATGCTGCTTTTGTCTAGTGCTGCCACAATCCCAACTTAAGACCTCTAGGATGTCTTTGCAGAAAAGAGAGAGAGGGACGGAGGGAAGAAGTCCATGCCAGAGCTGGAGGGTCATACACCAGCTTTTGGATACTTCTCCCAGAGTGTGAGACATGTCACCTTCATTCACAGATGATTAGCGCTACCGAACTACAAGAGATCTGGGAGCTATGGGGGTCTGCCAGACCACTTCATACAGATGTTTCCGAGGGGCAGTTATTTTTACATAGTACATGTTTCCTTCTAACTTGCGTTAGGGATAATTTAACATGTCTGAGCTATATTTTATACTGTGAGTGCCTCGAGGTCAGGAATTAAGTTATTAAATAAGCTATAGAAATGATCCCTGAAAGTATAGTCTTTAAATTATTAAATGAGTTAATTTTTCAGTTCAGTTCAATTAAACATTATTGAATACCTGCAATTTCAGGCTCTGTTTTCTTTCCAAAATATATAGCCTATATCTATTGTCTATAGGTAAGTAATAATATCTAGATAGTTCTAGATTTTACATTCCTTGAGGGCAGTATAGAATGGTGGTTAAAAGCACTGATTTTGAAAATGTAGAATTCTGGGTCTGTCACTTCCTAACTCTCTGACTCTCTGCAGATTTGTTTTGGTCATACTGCATGGCTTGTGGGATTTTGGTTCCCCGACCAGGGATTGAACCTTGGCCCTTTGCAGTGAGAGCTCAGAGTCCTAACTAATGGACTGCCGGGGAATTCCCAAGTTTTTGTTTTTTTTTTTAACAGTTTTATTAAGGTATAATATCCAATAAATCCACTCTTTTAAAGTATACAATTTGTACCTTTTAGTATATTCACAGATTTGTGCAACCACTACTTCTAATTTAAAACATTTTATTATATGGGAAGAAACCTTGTACCTGTTAGCAGTTACTTCCTATTCTCCCCTCCCCTAAGCCCCTGGCAAACACCATACTACTTTCTTTCTATGTGGATTTACCTGTTCTGGATTTGGGCAAGTTATTTAACCTTTCTGTGCCTCGGTTTTCTCATTAACAAGGTAGGGACAATAATACTTAATCAACTTATTTTAAGTATGATATGGAAGCAGGAAGAGTTAAAAGACTTGGACTTGTGTCTGACACATAATAAATGCTATGTGTTCGTTGTTGTTAGCTTGTATTATTATGTTAACATTATCATGATCATTATTTTGTTCCTTTTAAGAATTGGACTCATGGTAGACACATTCATCTGATTTCCTCTGGCTCCTACTTTGTGTCAAGCACTGTTTTAGGGAATCTTAAATATGGATTAAAATCCCCACTCTCAGGTTGTTGACAGTTTTACAGCAGAGACAGATATAGAAAGAGTATATACATATATTCTAATGCAGGCTAAACTTGTGAGGTGGGGATTCTTAGTCACATGATTATAGATGATAAAACTAAGACCCAGTAATGTTAAATAACTTACCCAGGGCCATGTAGTTAATAGGTAGTTGAGCTGGGATTTGAACCTGAGTCTGACTGATTGCAAAACCTATTTTTACTATTTCTGATGCTTACAAAACAGTTTACTGCTACTTCTCTAAAATTTTAAGCCCTACAAAACAAAAACTGTTTTCAGCTAAAAGAGCTTGAGATTCAGCACATACTTAAAAAAACTCAACTACTGGAGCCCTACTGTTTTATTCCTTCCTTTACCTGCTCTGGCAAGGAAAAATAAAAAGAATAAACCAAAAGAAAAATAACTGAGGACTGAGAAGACCTAAGATGTGGCCTCATCTCTGGGTGAGACAGGCTGTCTCATTCGGCTTTGTCCATTGTCTTTCTTGCCAGGCTCCTGTCTAGTCCCTCTCCCTTCTCCGGTCAGTGAGGCTCCATTGTATGGGCAGGGACTTTAGGACCTCAGTGGAGAGTTTTGCAGAGCTTCCTGTAAGAAATGTTCCTGTAGTTAGCCGTGACCTCCTGGCAGCAGTTGTATTCATCATTAGGCTTCAACTTTCCCATCCCCCCTTTGAGGTTCCATTGAATCTGCTGGTCACAGAGCAGCTTCCATTGAATCCAGCAGCCTGTGTCTGGTTACGTTAAGCATTATCTGTATTGCACTTTTTGGCTCACCTCATTAATGAGCTAGTTTTTTGCTTATTTTCTACAGAATATAAAAGCTGATAGAGCCCTTAAAAGTCCCTAACCTAGGGAATTCCCCGGCAAGTGAAGGATGCTAGAGAATAGAGGTTGGGGCTAGGTGTTAAAAAGCTTAAAATTTAGATGTGAAGATTTTACTTTTATTTCCATTAATACCATGGTTTATGTTTACTTCTTCTTTGAAGATGAGTTGTGGGAACCCTGGATGGCAGCTGAGTAATGAACTCTCTGCCTTTTTACACTGTACAGATTGAAACTTTGTTTTAAGCATTTCACTTTGATGAACTTAACCATATGTAGCTCTGGCTGTTCTTGAGTGGCCTCAGAGGTCCATGACGTATCATCATTTCCCACTTTCCTGAGGTGAGCATTTGAAAAGTATTTGATGAGGCAGTGGTGGCATTTCTAAATTTGAGGATTCTTAAGCCATCTCTGGGGATTTGTTCACAGATGATATGGTTTTTAATATATTCCCTTCCCACATACTTTATACTCAAGTCCACAGTTGGCCTATCCTGGGTTCTGATTGCAGAGCTATTCCCTGACTTGTCTGTATGACCACTGATAAGTCTCTTTCTCTTAGTTCTTGTATCCATAATAACAATGATGCTGACTGCATAATCTCTAAAGACTCCTGTGGTTCTGATATTTTAGGACTCTGTATATGGGATGCAGATCAGCCTTTTCTTTGACGTTCTTCATAATACACAGATCATAATGTGTATATTAAGACCTATTTGTACCACAGTGACTACATACATATTGGCTTATTCGTCACATGCTTATGAAACAGATCCCATTGATGATCTTGCTACTGTTTTTTTGTTTCTTGTGTCCTGTCCTTTTTATGTTCTCTTCTGGCTGCACCTTCTGTCATCCTGTGGAGAAGGCCAGGCCCAGATACCACTGTGTTCCAGTAGTATCAGAAAAGCATACAACAGAGAAACACAACCAGCTTACTTCAATTTAAACTGCCCTTCCTGCTAGCTACAGATTATCAACTCCTGCAAAAGCAGCCTGCAGGGCTGGAAGGAGGGGACAAGGCAATTTTGTCGTGACTTGGTGGAAAAACCCCAAGCCTTGCCTCTTCTGTCAGTTGCAAGTACATAGCTTGCATTTCCACTCCTGCTTTACTGCAGTATTAAAGATGTTTGGAAGGAGGCCAGAGATGCAAAAGAAGGAGCTAGCTATATTTAGAAAAATGTTGTTTAAGATAGCTGTCTTTGGACATGTTTTTTCCTCATTTTTATTAATTTGCTGCATAGTTTTGAATATGAGTAATAGTAAAAAGTATTCCAAACATTTCATAGCAGTTTAAATTTCAGAGTTATTTTTCTCCTTATCTAATACATCTTTATAAACAACCTGGAGATGATGCATACTATGAATAGTTACTTTTTATTGAGTACTTACTATGTGCCTGACACAGTGCTGAGTGCTTTACATGTATTATTTAACTTTTATATCAGCTGTAAAAGTGGTTTTATTACTGTTTGAAACAGATGAAGATACTAGGAACCAAAGGGATTAAGTATTAGGTGCCCATTCACACAGTTAATATGTGATGGAGTTATGATTTGAATCTAGCCAACAGTGCTTGGCTTCACAGCTGCTGGTTCTGTTAACTTCTGAGTTTTATAGACTCTCTAGGAGGTATAGCTGGAGAAGGGCATGGCAACCCACTCCAGTGTTCTTGCCTGGAGAATCCTGTGGACAGGGGAGCCTGTGGGCTACAGTCCATGGGGTCGCACAGAGTGGAACATGACTGAATGTCCCGTAGCACACATCATGGCACACAGCACAGGAGGTATACCACTGTATTTTCCTTAATAGAGGGATTATACCGTGTCAAGAATCACATGGCCTATATGTGGTAAATGTAGGACCTGAAGTTTGATCATTTGATATAAATCTATATCTCCTTTTATTTGCTTTTATTTTTAGCTGTCTTATTTTTATATCTTAATAAGATGAACCACTTAATGTTCTTTTGGATTAGTCTTGGATTAGTCTCTATAATTTATAAATAAATTATAAAAAGGGCTTACTTAAGATGCAAAGAAAAATAAGATGTTCTCAAGAAACTAATAATGATTGTAAGAAAAAGAAATGCAAAAAACAAGTATTTTTTAAAAGTGAAAAAAAGATTAAAAAAATAAAATGAAAAAAGATGTTTTAAATAAAGAAAAATTAGGAAAAAAAGAAAATATTAAAAAAACACAGGTATAGAATGAGAAGTTCTCCCACTATATATTAAGTGGGGAAAAACCTCTAACTGAGTGGTTTGGGCTATGAGTGATTTAAATAAGGGAAATATAATTGTGAGGTATGATTTAATAGGGAGAGGGTTTATTTTGGGGGAGGGTGTTAAGTGTAGTATATAATAAACACAAAACTCTCTTAAGTGTGAGTAGGAAAAAAATTTTTGGAGCTGTGTTTTGTTTTTGTAGGAACACAAGTCTGAAATGTTTATGTGAATAGGAAAAGCAATGTATGTGAAACTTTCATGAATTTATCATTTAGTTTATTTGTATTTTCAGTGCCTAGCTTACATAAATGTTTATTGAATGAATGAATTTTGGGTCTGACTCTGAAGGTACAGGGGGTCTGTATCATTAGTATTGTAATACGAAGTGCTATAAAGGGCTAAAGATGGAACCTTTAATGAATACCTAGTCTAGCTGCTTCTTCTAACTGATGTGAGAAGTGGGACCCAGGGAGTGGAAGTAACTTTTCTGGTAAATTATAAAGGAGAACTAGAATTCACTGCTCCTGACAGTATTAATGATTTTCTGGAATAAATTGCCAATATTTTCAGAGATTTCGTGAATCCAGGTAAAATGTATAGAGTAAATATTGTTGAAAGTATTTTGATTTACTGACTTCTTCACAGATAAAGTTAGGCTATAATGGTTTGTTCTTTTCTTATTTCTGTAGTTCTGTATTCAGTTCAGTCAGTCAGTCATGTCCGACTCTTTGCCACCCCATGGACTGCAGCACTCCGGGCTTCCCTGTCCATCATCAGCTTCCAGAGCTTGGTGAAACTCATGTCCATCGAGTCAGTGATGCCATCCAGCCATCTCATCCTCTGTCGTCCCCTCTTCCTCCTGCCTTCAATCTTTGCATCAGGGTCTTTTCCAATGAGTCTCCTGCATTGCAGGTGGATTCTTTACCAACTGAGCTATCATGGAAGCCTGTAGTTCTAGATTAGACACGTTCAGTAGGTTGAACCTAACTTTTGATCATAATTCTCCTGTGGTGCACATACAGCAGAGCTTTCCCCCTCAAAGGCCTGGTTGGAAGCACTGGCCTTCATTTCTTATGTATAATTTACCTCTCCTTCCTGGTGTTTGAGTCTTGTTGGTCTTGATAAATGCCTGTTTTCTATGCACAGCATGCAGTTAACATGGAGTCCTGGTGTGGAGCTGCTTAGAAAGCGGTGGGTGAGAGCACATGTGAGAGGGGGCAGTTAAGGGCAGCTTGTGCCTTTAACTCCTTTGGTTAATTAAACTAGGAGGGCTTGTCTGATCATAATGAGTCTGTAAATCTCAGTGCCAGACGGGAAACTGATGTGAAAAGGATTCACTGGTCTTGTTTCACCCCAGAAAGGAATGGAGGTCAAAAGGGTCCAGATGTAGAGGAGAAATTGGAGTCAGTAGTCCCAGATTTGACTCTGGGCTCAGTCATTTATAAGCCATGTGACCTTGGACAGGTTCCTTAGTCTGAACCTCAATTCTCCCGTCTATAACATGGTGTTAATAATACCAAGTATCTCAGAAAATTCAGTACTTCCCCAGATATCTGTGAGACTTGCTCCTCTCCTCCTCTTTCAAATCTTTCCTCAAATATCACCTTCATGTGAAGCTTTCCCTAACTATCCTCCTAAATATAATCCCTATCCTGACACTCCTTATTCCCTACCCTGTGGTTTTGTTTTTTTTTTTTTGTCATATCACTAAATGGCTTTTTTTTTTTTTTTTTTTTGCTGTTTGTTGATTGTCTTGCTCCCACTCATAACAACAACAAAATATAGCAATAATAGTAGCAGCTAATTCTTATATATGGGGCACTGTTTTAAGCACTTTACATATATGTTAACTAATTTAGTCTTTATAGAAAGCCCGCAGTACTGTTGTTATCCCCATTTTATAGATTAAAAAACTGAGGCATGGAGAAGTTAAGTAATTTTCAGGGAACACATAGGTAGTTAGCAGTGGAGTCAGAATCTGAACCTAAGCTCTCTGGCTCCAGAGCTCTTGCTTTTAACCACTGTCCCACACTGCCTCACTGGAACATAAGATTCTTGAGGACAGGGATGTTTGTCTTTTTATTTACTGTTGCTTCCCCTGTACCTAGAATAGTACCTGGCACATAGTAAGCAGGAATATTTGTAGGATGAATGAATACATGGTGATAACATGTGAGGGAAGAAAGGGTAAATGGCATTGCTGTGAGTCTCAACCTTGGCCCACCTTTATCTTCTGGGGTCCTAACTGTTGCTCTAGTCCTGTGCTATTCAGCACAGTAGCCAGTAGCACATACCAAGTGCTCAGTAGCACATGTGGCTGATAGCTTCTGTATTGAACAGCACAGATGTAGAACATTTCTGTCACGGTAGAAAGTTCTGTTCAGACCAGCCAGAGGGTAAGTGAGGTGAGGCCTGAGGAGGAGCAAGTGGTGAGAATGGAAAGATAGAGAGGGATGGGCTTGTGGAGGGCTTTGGATGCTAGCATAAAGTTTGGACTTTATTTTGAAGCCAGTGGTTCCTGAATTTGCCGTAAGTGTACAGTGCAATAGTGTTAACTACATGTACCTTGTTGTTCATCAGATCTCTAGAACGTTCCTCTTGCAAAACTGAAACTGTATCCCTTAAACAACAGCTCCCCATCCTTCAACAGCCCCTGGCAACCACCATTCCTTCTGTTTCCAAGAGTTTATCTGCTTTAGATACCTCATATAAGTGTAGTCCTGTATTTATTTGCCTTTTTGTGACTGGTTTATTTCACTTAGCATAAAGTCCTCAAGGTTTATTCACAGCGTAGCATATAACAGGGTTTTCTTCTTTGCTAAGGCTTAATATTATAATATTGCATATATACACCAATTTTCTTTATTCATCTGTCAGTGGACATTTAAGTTTCTTCCACCTCTTTGTTATTGTGAGTAATGCTGCAATGAACATGGATGTGCACATATCTCTTAAAGATCCTGTTTTCAGTTCATTTGGAGCTAAACCCCAAAGTGGGATTGCTGGGTCATATAGTAATTATATTTAAAAGTTTTTGAGGAACCTCCATACCATTATTTCCGTAGTGGCTGCACTACTTTATATTCCCACAAATGGTCCACAAGGGTTCCAGTTTCCCTGCATCCTTGCCAGTGCTTGCTTTTTTTTGGTTTTTTATTTTTTAATGGTGGCTATCCTCACAGATTTGAGGTGGTATTTGATTTGTATTCCCCTGATGATTAGTGATCTTTTCATATGTGTGTTGGCCATTTGTATGTCTCCTTTGGAGAAATGTCTGTTTGTGTTGTTAAATAGAGTTATTTGTAAAACTCTTGTAAACAAGAGCTGCAGCTGATTCTGAAGGAGAGTGGTGGTGAGTGGGTCAGCAACTGTGATGGAAAGTGAGGAGACTTGGATCACTCAAGCTGCATTATTCTTGACTGGGTTATTCTTGGCATCACACGCAGTCTCCAGGTCGATTCTTTTGTGATGTCTATACCATTAAGTTTCAAATTAGACAGGTTCCCTGGGGAGTTTTCACTGTGTCCTGATGTTATCCGTGCTTCCATTTTGTGATCTTTTAGCTTCTTCCGATAGAATCTCGTTCATCAAGAGTGCTTTCTCAAGAGTGTTGGTGCTGTTGGGCAAGAATCTAACTCTCCTTTGCTCCCATCCCCCTTTTTTCCTTTTTTCTTCCAGCTTCATCACAGTCAATCTCTTACTGATCCTGTGCACAGGACTATATCCCAGAGCATCCTGGGGCCTTTACGCCTAGTAAGGGTGGTTCTGCCAGGTTTTTCTGAACCTTTTTGTCCTGAGACAAAGGATTTGGCCTGGTATTTAGTCTTAACTGTTTGGATGCAGCAGCTCCTGATTCAGAGTCTTTGACCTCCCATTGCGAGGGCTCAGTGGACTTTGAACTAACCAGTAAGCAGAGGAGATCTCTTTTCCTTTGGGTAGAAAAGAGGCCTCACTGTCACTCTTCTGCCTGGGAGTCAGGAGGCCTGAGGCGCAGTCCTGGATCTGTTACTGACTTGCTTTGTGACTTTGAGCAAGTTACTGGGTCTCTCTCTTCTCTGTTGGAAAATGAAAGGCTTGAATTAAATGACCTTTGAGATCCTTCCAGTGACATTTGGAATAAGATATGATTTGCTGGTTAAAAAATAATCCATGTGATGGATAAAGATGTGGTACATACATACAATGTAAATATTACTCAGCCATTAAAAAGAATGAAATAATGCCATTTGCAGCAACGTGGATGGACCTAGAGATTGTCATACTGAGTGAAGTGAGTCAGACAGAGAGGAGAAATATCATATGACATCCCTTATGTGTGGACTCTAAAATGAGACAAATGAACTTACTTACAAAATGGAGACTCACAGACTTGAAGGATGAACTTATGATTGCTTGGGAGAAGAGATAGTTAAGGATTTGGGGATGGACATGTACACACTGCTATGTTTAAAATGGATAACCAACACGGACCAACTGTATAGCACATGGAACTCTGCTCCATGTTATGTGGCAGCCTGGATGGGAGGGGAGTGTGGGGGAGAATGGATACATGTATGTATATGATGTTTGAGGTGCTTGCTGTTCTCCTGAAACTATCACAACATTGTTTGTTAATTGGTTATACTCCAGTACAAAATAAAAAGTTTAAAAATATGATCCATGTGAATAATATAAATCAATGTGAATAATAGACGTTTCATTTGCAAATGTTAAAAACATGCTACTTTGGTTTTTTGTTTGTTTGTTTTAAATATTTATTTTTGGCTGTGTTGGGTCTTAGTTGTGACACGATGTCTTCCCTAGTGCCATGAGGGCTTCTCTCTAGTTGTGACGTGCTGGCTTACTTGCCCCTCCCCAACCCCCAACAGCGTGTGGAATCTTAGTTCCCTAAGAACCTGCATCCCCTGCATTGGAGGCAGATTCTTTATTTTTTTCAAGGTATTAATAAATTTATTGAATACGAAAACCTAGCTATAAAAAAGCAACTGTGTGTTTAACACATGACAAGTTAATATAGTGTATATTGGGAAAGCACTGTGAAAGTACTAACACAGCGATTGACTTATGCCCCAAACAGCCACCCCACCAGGGTGCCTTTCCTGACCCCAAAGCTTCCCAGGGACCACCGGTTCAGGACCACTTGCACCCCGGAGATGCTTTCTCCCCTTGTCACCAAATGTCCTGCACAACAGCTCAGCAGGCAGCATGGGGATCTGCAGACCCTTCCTCCTCTTTCCCAAGTCTAGAGGTCTGGCCTGTCACGTGGAAGGCGGATTCTTAACTACTGAACCACTAGGGAAATCCTCCAAAACATGCTACTTTGGAATAGCAAATATTTATATTAATAGGCATATTATGAAAAACAGACAGATATATATTTGACCTCCTTCCTAAAAATGTTTGGTAATATCAAAGCAGATCAGTATCTCCTTCTAAACATTAGTCTTCTTTATCCAAACTTTTATATAATATTGCATTTTTTATTAAGGGTCATTTTGCTTCCTAATGAACATGTTGGAATTTATTTTCAGAGTAGCAGGTTACTCCATCCAAATGATATGTAGTTGGAAATATTTGTGCAAGAGTGCAGATCAATTTGGAAATCTCAATGGAACTGGAAGGAAAAAATTCCTACAGTGAACTTTTGAGTTTATCTTGAAAAGCTAAGTAAATGGTGGTCAGTCTTATAGTTTTTGATCAATTTTATCTGAAATTAAAAGTCTGGAATATTTTAAAAACTAGTATTTTCATGCTGTAACATGGATAAATCTTGAAAACATTGTGCTTTAGTAAATAGAAAATAGAATGGTGGTTGCTGGGAAGTGGAGAAAATGAGGAGTTAGTATCTAATGGGTACAGAGTTTCAGATGGGGAAGATGGAGATGTTCTGGAGATAAATGTTGGTGATTTGTATAACATTGTAAGTGTACTTAATGCTATAAAATTGTATACTTAAAAATAGCTAAAATGGCACATTTTATGATATATATTTATCACCACAAACAAAAAACCCCTCCAGTGTTTTAAGTCCAGTGCCTACGAGACTGGTTGCCTAAATTTTGGTCAGCCATCCTTGCCTTGTATTACAAATGATGAACCCCTTTTTCCTCAACACCTTACTGTGCTGTAGTACTCTACAGTTTAGGAAATGTCTTCTCCTCTGCTTTCCCTTTGAATATTCAGAGTAGCCACAAGAAGTGGGTAGAGAGGAGTAGATTGGAGATCCTAAGAGGTTTGTCACTGATAGGTCAGGGACAGAGATAAGAGCCTGGACCATATGGTCTGTCTAGTTCCAGAGCCTCCCTGTCCATCAGTGCAGGGGCCGAAAACTTAAAGTGGGGTGTTTTCAAGAATGGGGCCTTGGCATCTTTGAAGCAAAATAGTTCCTCCAGCAAAGAATTCCTTGAGTAGAGCTCAGCGGCAGAGCAGTTGAGTGCTGCACTGCTGACTTGCAAGCGGGGTCTGGTTTGTCTCTAGATCTTCAGCAGAGCATCTTGACGAAGGAGACTGATCACATCACATCATCTCATCAAAGTTTGATTGATTTAATACTACATACTCAACTTTTTTTTCCCTAAAGGGAATTAGTTTTTAAAATATGCATAATACAATAGGATCAAAAGTAAATAAAGAGATTCATAATGAAGGGGGAAATAAGGAAAACAGAATAAGTGAAGCCAGAAGTTCTTGCTTACTACTAAGGTTTGGTTCAACCCTGAGTGTCCTAGTGGCCAGAGCAATGCCTTGTCTAAGGTTCACAGTATCCATCATTCATTCATTTATTCTTTCAACTGATGGTTTATTCCTGTTGAGTGTTTGAATAGTCAGAAGGCACACATTGATATCTGGGTGTAATGTCTGAAGAGAATATAGATCATCTTAAACAATAGACAACTTTTATGGTTTTGCCACAATAAGCTTGATGGTAGGGTCTGTGTATGGTTTATTTCTGTTTAGTCTGTACCTGGCACCAGTAATTGACTTAGAGTAAATGCTTACTATGAATCTACTGAATAAATAAGAAATGGTTTTTGACAAACAAATTATTGGACTTAAAACACTGGAGGGGTTTTTTGTTTGTGGTGATAAATACATATCATAAAATGTGCCATTTTAACTATTTTTAAGTATACAATTTTGTAGCATTAAGTGCATTTACACTGTTATGCAAAGTTGATTTGCAATGTTGTGTTACTTTCTGATTTACAGCAAAGTGAATCAGTTATAAATATACATCCATCCATCCACTCTCTTTTAGATACTTTTCTCATATAGGTCATTACAGAGTCTTGGTAGAGTTCCCTGTGCTATACAGTAGGTTCTTATTATCTATTTTATATATAGTAGTGTGTATATGGGGCTTCCCGGGTAGCTCAGCTGGTAAAGAATCTGCCTGCAATGCAGAAGACCCCGGTTCCATTCCTGGGTCAGGAAGTTCCCCTGGAGAAGGGGTAGGCTACCCACTCCAGTATTCTTGGGCTTCCCTGGTGACAGATGGTAAAGAATCCTCCTGCAATGCAGGAGACCTGGGTTTAATCTCTGGATTGGGAAGACCCTATGGAGGAGGACACGGCAACCCACTCTAGTATTCTTGCCTGTAGAATCCCCACAGACAGCAGGGCCTGGTGGACTACAGTCCATGGGGTTGCAAAGAGTCGGACACGACTGAGCGACTAAGCACAGCACAGCGTGTGTATGTCAGTCCCAGTCTCCCAGTTTGCCTCCCTCCTTTCCCCCCTGATAACCTGTTTCGTGAGTAAGTTCGTTTATACCATTTTTTTTAGATTGCATGTAATAAGTGATATCATACAATATTTGTCCTTCTCTGTGTCACTTACTTCAGTCAGTATGACAGTCTCTAGATCCATCCATGTTGCTACATAGGCTGGTTTTTCATTCTTTTTATGGCTGAGTAATATTCCATTGTGCGTGTGCGTGCTTGTGTGTGTGTGTGTATACCACATCTTCTTTTTTTATTTTTTTAAATTGAAGGATAATTGCTTTACAGAATTTTGTTGTTTTCTGTCAAGCTTCAACATGAATCAGCTATAGATGTACATATGTCCCCTCCCTCTTGAACCTCCCTCCCATCTCCCTCCCCATCCCACCCTTCTAGGTTGATACAGAGCCCCTGTTTGAGTTTCCTGAGACATATAGCAACTTCCCATTGACTATGTATTTTACGTATGGTAATGTAAGTTTCCATGTTACTCTCTCCATACATCTCACCCTCTCCTCCCCTCTCCATGTCCATAAGTCTGTTCTCTATGTCTGTTTCTCCATTGCTGCCCGGCAAATGAATTCTTCATGTACCACATCTTCTTTATTCATTGCTCTATCAATGCACAGGAAATGATTGCTGTAGAATGATTTACATTATAAAGGATATAATGTAAAACTTACACAATGAAATGACTTCATAACAGTCATTTTGATGTTCAGCGAATACTGAATACCTGTGGCATATACTTGGTCCTTTGTTGGGCCTTGTGGGAGATAAAGACATGAGTAAATTATAGCTTTGTCCTTACGGGGTATTTTTTTAAAAAACCAAGGATACAAAGTCCTGTGTAGTGACATAGACTGCTTTGGGAGGACAGGGAGAACTCAGAGGAGAGTTCATTATAAGCTGTCCAGTTTTCTCATGGGTAAGATGGAGTTAGTAAATAATACCTACTTCATAAGGTAGATGTGAAAATTAAAGAACATGTAACATGTAAAACTCCAAGAAAAATTCCTCTCATATTTAAGTACTTCATAAACATTAGCTAATATAATATTCAGGGAAGATATCCTGGAGAAAGGGTACATGGAGTTAGGTTCTTTAGATCCCCATGCTCCTCTCTACCATAACACATGGATATTCTTGTTTGACTCTTTATTTGTTCCCCTTCTTTGCTAGCTCCAGTGTCCTTAAGGGCTTGTACCATAACTTATTCATCTTCACATCCCTACTGCTGGTATATGGGATAATAATGCCTGGTATAAAATAAAGACCTAGTGAGGATTTATTGATGAAAAGAAGAAAGCAAGCAAGCATATTGGGAGCCAAACAGGCCTGCTTCTTTAGCAACTGAGAAAGTTCTAAAGACATGCTTTATGGGCACCCATTTCTGCTGTGAAATATATCTGACAGCATATTCTGCCATGCTGTTATTCTGCCTCCACATTCCTTCATTCCTTACTGCCTTTATACCCCTGCTGGACTACTTCTGCTGAACTCTAAGCAAATGGACATAATCGTTGGTGGGTAGTTAGTTCATAGCAGTCATAGGCCCTCAGATCAATATTTCCAGATTCCCAGTTGTTTATTGGCCATCTCAGCCTCTGCTTGTTCAAAATTGAATGCTATATTTCATTACTTACCTTAGAAACCTCTTATTTCCCCTACATCAAGTGCTGCATACAGACAGTTTACAAGAGAGCTTCTAAATCCTGTCAGTTATAAGTCTAAAAAGTATTTCCTATATTCTTTCCTTCTTTTCTATTTCAGCTCTTTCTAGTTCAGACCTTCTGTTTCTCTTCTGCCAGTCCATCATCCATCTTCTCATGAAATATTGTTCTAAAACACAGATAGGATTATGTCACTTTGTTACTATAATCCTTCATGGCTCCCTATTCATCTGCATAACAATTCTTTTTATATTAAATGGTTGCTGTTCAGTCACTCAGTCGTGATTGAACTCTTTGCAACCCCATAGACTGCAGCACACCAGGCCTCCCTGTCTCTCACCATCTCCCACAGCTTGCTTAAACTCATGTCTATTGAGCTGGTGATGCTATCCAACCATCTCATACTCTGTCATCCCCTTCTTCTGCCTTCAATCTTTCCCAGCATCAGGGTCTTTTCCAATGAATCAGCTCTTTGCATCAGGTGGCCAGAGTATTGGAGCTTTAGCTTCACCATCAGTCCTTCCAATAAATATTCAGGGTTGATTTTCTTCAGGATGGACTAGTTTTGATCTCCTTGCAGTCCAAGGGACTCTCAAGAGTCTTCTCCAACACCACAGTTCAGAAGCATCAGTTCTTCTGTGCTCAGCCTTCTTTATAGTCCAACTCTCACATCCATACATGACTACTGGAAAAACCATAGCTTTGCCTAGATGGACCTTTGTTGGCAAAGTAATGTCTCTGCTTTTCAATATGCTGTCTAGGTTTGTCATAACTTTTCTTCCAGGAAGCAAGCATCTTTTATTTATTTATTTATTTTATATTGTAATGGGTTTTGTCATGCATTGACATGAATCAGCCATGGTTTTACATGTATTCCCCATCCCGATCCCCCCCTCCCAGCGAGCATCTTTTAATTTCATGCCTGAAGTCACCATCTGCATTGATTCTGGAGCCCAGGAAAATAAAGTCAGCTACTGTTTCCTCTGTTTCCCCATCTGTTTGCCATGAAGTGATGGGACCAGGTGCCATGATCTTAGTTTTCTGAATGTTGAGTTTTAAGCCAGATTTTTCACTCTTCTCTTTCAATTTTATCACTCTTTAGTTCCTCTTCACTTTCTTCCATAAGGGTGATATCAACTGCATATCTGAGGTTGTTGATATTTCTCCCAGCAGTCTTGATTGCAGCTTGTGCTTCATCCAGCCCAGCATTTCACGTGATGTACTCTGCATATAAGTTAAATGAGCAGGGTGACAACATACAGCCTTGACGTACTCCTTTCCCAATTTGGAACCAGTCTGTTTTTCCATGTCTAGTTCTAACTGTTGCTTCTTGACTCACATACAGGTTTCTCAGGAGACAGGTAAGATGGGTTGGTATTCCCATCTCTAAGAATTTTCCACGGTTTGGTGATAGTTTCCATTTTATAAATGAAGAGATAATTGCCTTCTTATAGCAGGTAGCCTCACTCCCCAGGTGGCACTAGTGGTAAAGAATCCGCCTGACAAAGCAGGTAGATGTAAGAGATGAGGGGTTCAGTCCCTGGGGCAGGAAGATCCCCTGGGAGAAGGAAATGGCAACCCACCCCAGTATTCTTGCCTGGAGAATCCCATGGACAGAGGAGCCTGGTACAGTCCTTGGGGTCTCAAAGAGTTGGACACAACTGAAGCGATTTAGCACGGTACAGCAAGTAGCCTCAAGTTGACTAGTACACCTCTTACTCTTTTGAGTAAGATCTAAAACCGTACACCTGGGAGGAGGACAGTCTACAGTCCTGGGGAAACCTACGGACATTATGGATCCCAGGTCATTGAAAATCGTGTGTGATGAGGATGTTTCCTCAGATGAAATAATGATAAAGCCACCATTTGTTAGGTGTTTACATGTGTTCTGGTAAAACATGTGTTGTCTCATTTAATCCCCTCAACAATCCTAGAATGTAATTACTCCTAGTATTTCCGTTATGCAGATGAGGAAACAAGTAAGCCATCCAAGGCTTCACAGCTGCTGTGGCTTAAAAACCTATATTCTTAACCATTCGTTATATGAAATTGCTCGGCAATACTTTTGCACTTATTACTTCCCCAGGAAAGGTAATAACTTTGGGTGCTATAAACTTGCTGTTGAGAATTCCCAATATAGTGGGCTTCATGGGTTTGCCTCAGAGAATTAACATATTCTGATTACACTTTGACTGAATGAGTTCTTCAAATACCTGCATTTCTTTTATATTTCCTTAGTATCCTGTGTTTCGTGACAGATGGATCTAATATGCCAAGAAAGATATAGGACCAGCAAAAGGGCAGAAGGGCATTTCTGGAACTGCATTGTCATATGCCTTATTTGTTCATTTGTCTTTCCATCTAATTGTTTGATTATCTGTCTATCCAGAGGATGGTAGCAAGGTGATACAATGGGAAGTCTCCAGTTTAAGGGCAGGAGATCTGGGTTTTGTTCAGGGCACCTGTCCACAACCCTGACTTGCCATGTATTTCTAGGGTAGTCTTGTCCTTTACCTGTGCCTTAGTTTTCTCTTCTAAATAAAATAAAATAAGAATAAATAAATAAATAAAAATCAGTAAAGCTATTGGGTGTTGTGACCATAATCCTCTTCTGGCTGTCTCTTTCCACCTAAATGTGATGGGTAATATGGCACTTGTACTTTTTAAAGGGAGTGCCACTATTTTTTTTTACTGTGTCACAGGCCTTATCTAAGAAGATAAAAATAAAATTTGGTTTATATTTTTGCATTGCAAACCTAGCCTCTTGTAAACATTAAAGAGGGGCTCTCTGAGCACTGTTGATTCATAGTCTCTCTAGAAATGCCTGATCACTGTTTTTTATAGTTTGGTATAGTAAGTCTGGCCACAGCAACCCATTTCCAGCAAATTATAATTTTGCTTTAGAGTTGTGTGATAATTTAAAGTCATTGTATTATGTGGTTATGAAACCGTGTTTATTCAGCAAATATTTTCAAAGTACATACTTTGTGCTTGACTTTGTTCTAGGTATCAGGAATCTCTGCATTTCATTTACAGGTAAGAGAAGAGGTGGTATTAACCTTTTACATGGAAAGATCTGTTATCTGTGGAAGCCTTTTTGATATTGAGATCCTTGTGGCAGATTCCTAGAAATAAGAGTGCTCCTGCATTTCATCTTTAAATTGAAATATTTTCTGAGACGAAATGATAACGTACACAACTGTGAAATGCAGTAATATAATGTGCAATCTGATTACATTTGGCAGACAGTATAAAGAAATAGATAACTACGATAAAAATGGGCTTTCTTGTGTATAGAATTAAGGAGAACTAACACCGAAACAGTTTTCCTAAATTTGGTAAGAACTAATGTGATATTAAACTGTTGAATTCCAATAAAAGCTTTCTTTTAACTTACCCACTAGTTAATTCATTCATCTAGTCGAAAACCTTTACTGAGCACCTTGCTTTATACCAAGCCCTTTACTGGAAATTCAGTGGTGAATAAAACAGATATGGTCCTTTAACCTTATGTTGCTTAAAATGTAGCAGGAAGAAAAGAATCGAGCAGACAAATCATAGTCAAAAGTATTTATAACAAAGAAGTTTCAGAGAGTCCTGGGATCATAAAATGGACTGTAGCCATGCCCAATCTGGCTTTCTGAGATTTTTGGGGTTTTTTTGGACTGCACCACACAGCTTGTGGGATCTCAGTTCCCTCACCAGGGATTGATCTTGTACCCTCGACGGTGAAAGCATGGAGTCCTAACCACTGGACCACCAGAGAATTCTCTGAGATCCTTCCTAAGAGCTGAGAGGACACAATTGAGAAGTGGGGACAGGATGAGAATAGTCCTGCCATGTTTTCCCTGCAATTCTATGTTACAGCTTTTCAGAAGTATACAGTGTTCTTTGAATGTGCCTTGCTCTCTCATTGTATAATTTCACAAATGACCTTTCCTTCTCCTTCTCCCTCTGTAGAATTCTTGTCGTCCTTCAAAACATAGATCGATATTCTTTTGAAATCTTATATATCTCTCCCCTCAATTAAATAATATTAGGTTCAGCTACATATAATAAATCTAAAATAACAATAGTTTAGAACATAAGGTTTTATTTTCTCGTATAAAACAGTACAAAGGTAGTCCAGGGCTGAAATGATCAAGGACCCAGGTTTCTTCTGTCATCCTTGGTTTGAGACTTCCATTCTCAAGGTCACTTCACAGAAAAGGTTGATGAGCTCCGGTCATCATGTCCTAATTCCAGATAACAGGTATGAGGAAGAGGAGAAGGAAAGACACCTCCTCCAACTAACAGTGATCCCTTTAAGTGTAAGTCCTATACAATATTTCAGTTATAGCTCATTGAGCAGAACTAATCACATAGCCTCACTTAACTACAGGAGAGACTGGGAAATAGAATCGTTTAACTGAGCATATTGCCATCTAGTGGCAATCAGAACATCTTTCTCACCACCCCCTGCCACCCTTTAGTAAACTGTTCTTTCTTTAAATTCTAGTATTCTGTGTAATAACAGTACAATTTTGCTATTGTTAGTTTTCGTGTTTTTCTCCCTCATACAAACACCTCAGGGACAGGAATTATGTCCTGCTATCTCTGACTTAGTAACACTTTGCTCAGACCTTGTCCCAAGAGATTTCAGTCCATGTGTATAAATGAGGATATTGAATTAAATGACTTAATTCCTTTTAGTGCATTAAAAAATTCTATATTTTTTCCTTGATGAGTCAAGAATCACAAATTTGTGTTATTTTAATAACTTTATTGAGGTATAACATATATGATAAAATTCAACCATTTTAAGTATGCTATTCAATGCTGTTTAGTAAATTTGCTCAGTTGTGCAACTGTCACCAAAATCCAGTTTAAACCATTTTTAATTACCCCAAAGAGATCTCTTGCTCTCATTAGCTGTCAACCTCTGCTTCAGGTCCTAGGTGACCAAATATCTATCTGCCCCATGATTTGCCTTTTCTGAACATTTCATATAAATGGAATCACATAATATGCTGTCTTTTGTTCTGGCTTCTTTCAGTTAGCACAATATTTTTGAGGTTAATTAATGCTATGATATGTATCAGTGGTTTGTTCTTTTTTATTGATATTATTATTAATAAACTTTGGAAGTTATTTTCTTAGTGGTTGTTTTGGGGATTAAATATATATCTTTATTACACATTACATATTATAACATACATATTATAATCTACTTCATGTGCAAACAATCTGGGACTTCCCTGGTGGTCCAGTGGTTAAGGCAGTGCTGCCAATGCAGAGGGCACAGGTTTGATCCCTGATCAGGGAACTAAGATTCTGCATGCCTATGGCGTAGCCAAAAGAAAAAAAAGAAGAAAAAAACACATATACAATCAAGTACTTCACATTATAAACTAACAATTTCAGTAAACTTTAGAAACTTTGTTCCAATGTAGCTCCATTTTTCCTTTTTACTTTGGGCTCTTGTTTTTCTGTACAGTAAATCTTTGTATGTCATAGATGCAGTAATGTAATTTTAAAGTTATTGTTTTACATAACTGTCTTTTAAGAGAAAAATATTTATGCTATCTTTATTTTTACCTATGTAATAGCCTTTACTGATGCTCTTTTTCTTTTCACATGGATTTGAATTACTCTGTAATGCCATTTCCTTTCAGCCAGAAGGCTTTAGTATGTCTTTAGGGTTTTTGGAAAGGGAGGTTGCTATCGGTAAATTATCTTAGTTGTTAGTTATTTGGGAATGTCTTTATTTTTGCCTATAATTTTGAATGATAGTTTTACTGGTGTCACAGATTGTGGTTGGTAAACTTTTTTTCATTCAGTGCATTTGATTTATTATTCCACTGCCTCTGGCCTCCATTGTTTCTAATGAGAAGTGAGCTGTTTACCTTAATCTTATTGTTGTCCTCTTTCATCTCATAAGTTTTTTTCTCTTGCCACTTTCAAAATTTTCTCTTTGGCTTTCAATGGTTTTTACTATGATGTGTACAAGTGTGTCTCTTTTTGTGTTTAGCCCACTTGGAGTTCACTGTCTTGGGTGTAGTGTAACGTTTGTTTTTAAAATCAAATTTGGGAAGCTTTTGGTGATTATATCTTCAGATATTTTTTCTACTCTTTCTTTCCTCTCTTTAGAAATCCCATTACTTGTTTGTTGGTTTATTCCATAGTTTCCCACAGGTCTCTGACTTTTCATTTTTTCATTTTGTTTTTCAGATTGCATTATCTGTATTCATCCGTCTTTGAATTTGATGACTCTTTCTTCTTTCAGCTCAGATTTATTTTGAGTCCTCTTGAATGTTTGATTTCAGAATACATTTTTCATCTGGTTCTTTTTATAATTTCTGTTTATTGATATTCTCTATTTGATAAGTAGTTATCATCTTACTTTCATTTAGTTCTTTAAATATGGTTTCCCTTATTTTAAAAAATATTTCTAATAGGTGCTTTGAAATATTTACCTGTTGATTCTAATATCTAAGTCTCCTTGGAGACAGCATCTATAGTCTCCTTTTATCCCCCCCATAAATGGGTCATCCCAGTGTCTTTGCATGTTTTTTGATTTTTTTGGTTGAAAAACTATGTTGTAGATAATATAAGGTAGCAACTCTTGATTCAGATTCTTCCACCACTAAGGAATGGGAGGGCTGTTGAATTTGTTTTTTTAACTCCTCTTTTTTGGTTTCTTTAGTACATGCTCAGCATACTTCATAGTGCCTGTCTTTGTATGTGTGACTGCTGATGTCTCTTTTTTTAACCGTGAACATTTATTTATTTATTTAACATACAAGTAGTTTATTCTGGTCATATATTTATTTAAAGAAAGTTTCTGTGAAAGGAGTTTCTTTCTTTCTTTCGTAATCTTTATGTATTTGACTGTGCTAGGTCTTAGTTGCCAGTCTAAGATCTTCAGTCTTCCTTGTAGCATGTGGGTTCTTTTAGTTACAGCAATCAGGATCTTTAACAGCATGCAAACTCTTAGTTGTGGCATGTGAGATCTAATTCCCTAACCAAGGGATCAAACCCAGGCCCCCTGCATTGGGAGCATGGAGTCTAAGCCACTGGACCACTAGGGAAGTCCCTATGGTCATATTTTTTAAAATATTGTTTTAATTTTTAAACTCGGCTTCCTGAAGGTCACCCCTGGGTCAGCATAGATTAGTGGTCAACAATGACTGGCTTCAGTCCTAGGCCAGGAAATCTTCCACCCTTTGTTGATGGATTTGTTTGTTGATGGGAGAATGCATTCAAAGTTCAGGCAATTTTTGCAGTTCTGCTCCAGCCTTTACTTTCAGTGTGTTCAAGGCCTTATATTCACATTGGGTCTATAGATACCTAGAACTGCTCCAGTTTCTTGTTAGCATGTATGAAACCTTACACATCACCAGGGATCCCATAGTGGGTCTCATCTTTTGTTCCCTAGAACTCCCTTTAAAATTTCTGGCTTATCTGCAGGCCTGTTGCCTGCCCTAACTAGTATTACGACCTTAAGCCAGCTGCGGTAGTGGCCTTCCTGGATAGTTTACTATTGTTCCCCAGATTGTCCCTCTGTTGTTTTTGACACTGGGCACTATCCAGAGAAAATTTTCTACACTCAGCGTCAAATTAAATCATTCCACTCTGGCAAGTCATCCTTCTGGCCTGGCCTGATGGAATTATTCCAGGGAGTTGGGGGCAGAGGGTCGGAGCAGCTTGAGCCTAAAATGTCACAGATTCTCACTGTTCTTGATATGGTTCAGTAATTCTTCTTATATAAACATTTCTCAGTTTGATGTATGCCTTTGGTTAATTTTCAGAGGCCCAAATAGTTGTTTTTGACAGTTTCCTTCAGTTTTATTGTTGCTTTTAGGGAAGAGGGTTTGCTAAGCAATTTAGGTATTCTAGAAGTTCCACCTCTGCACTTAAAAGTTCCATTATTTTTGGCATGTTTATTTTTATTTAACTTTTTAAAATTCCCTAACTAGACCATAGCCTCCTTTGGACAGACACTATATCTTTTTTTTTTTTTTTTTACAGTATCCATCCTAATATACATTAAACCTGTAAGCTTTAATTTCTTTATCTGTCAAATGAAATTAATAATCCTTGTGTTGCTAACTTCAAAGGATCAAGTGAGATAGTGATTAAAATCTCATTGTAAACTAGATCTTCCTTAACTTACAATGAGGTTACATCCCAATAAACCCATTTTAAGTTGAAAATGCGTTTAATGCACCTAACCTACCAAACATCGTGGGTTAGCCTAGCCCACTTTAAACCTGCTCAGAACACAATAGCCTACAGTTGAGCGAAATCATCTAACACAAAGCCTATTTTGTAATGTTGAATATCTCATATAATTTATTAAATACTATATTTTAAGTGAAAAACAGAATGGTTATATGGATACAGAACGGTTGCACGTGTAAACTGGTTGTTTACCACTGACTGACTGGGAGCTGTAGTGTGTTGCTGTTGCTGCCAAATGTCATGAGAGAGTTTTGTGCTGCATACACTAGCCCAGGAGAAGTGAAGTTCAGAATTCAAAGGGTGTTCCTACTGAATGCATATTACTTTGGTACCATTGTAAAGTTGAAAAGTCTTATCCGAACTCTCATAATTTGGGGACCATCTGTATAAGCTTTAAAATCTCATATAGGTAGTTTGTAAACTACTAAACACTGCAACCTATTGTGCATATGGTACTTGTAAGTGTTCACTCTTCACCCCTGAAATTTTTCTTGTCATTTTGTGCTCGTAGATTTTGCTATTGATTTGAAAGAGATTGTTTAGGTGTTTTTGAGGGCAGCAGCAGCAGACTACTTGTCAAACAGTCTGGGGATGAAGTCCAGCTCCACGAGGAGGGAAGTCTTTAGCACCTCTGTCTGTTTTTGTTAGTCATCATTCTGCCACCCAGCTCACCATTGCTTGTACTACCTAAGATGAGTTATCAGTAGAGGCTTTTCTGAACATTGGAAGTAAATGCTGGAGAGATGTGAAGCCAAGTTGTTGACTGAAATATGCCAAGAAGTGCCAAACACCTTGAAACTATTCCAGAGTTGTTTTTTGAGGGAAGCATGAAGGATGGTCCATTATGTATTCAACTACTATGCATTTAGTGACCATTGTATACTAGGTAATATTTGGGGTATTGGGGATACAAGAAAAAAATAAACAGAATCCTTGTTCTTGTGGAACTTACAACTCTAATGGGGGAAAGAATAAACAGATAAACAAGAAAGGATATCGGGTAATGATTGGGGTCAGTAGGAAAAGTAAAACAAATTGGGGACAGAGAATAACAGTAGGAGTTATTTTTAGATAGGTTGGCTAAGGAATTAACTTTGGACAAGGTGACATTTGTGCAGAGATCTGAATGAAGTGAGGGAGTATGTCATTTGAATATCTGGGGAAGGTCATTTTAGGTGTGAGAAAGAGCAAGTGCAAAGGCCCTGAGGCATAAGCATATATGTGTGTTCAGGGAACAAGAATGTCATTGTGATTGGAGTGTTGCAACCAGAGTGCTGGGCATGTGAAACCAGATCATATAAGGCCTCGTAGACCTTTATAGGGGCTTCCCAGGTGGCGCTAGTGGTAAAGAACCTGCCTGCCAATGCAGGAGATGTAAGAGACATGGGAAGGATCCCTGGGTGGATCCCTGGGTAGGGAGGATCCCAATTGGATATTCTGGAGGAGGGGCATGGCAACCCACTCCAGTATTCTTGCGTGGAGAATCACATGGACAGAGGAGCCTGGTGGGCTACAGTCCATAGGGTTGCAGAGTTGGGCATGACTGAAGCGTGTAAAGACTTTGGATTTTATCCTGAATAAGATGGGAAGCTATTGCAGAGTTGTCTTTGCTGACACAAGTAATGTAGACTTACTGTGGTTCAACCCCAGGGAGCAGGGTCAACTCCATACTCAGCTCTAGAGAGAGAGCTAGATGGGACTTACACCTCAGGCACTTATCCTACTTATCTTACTTAAAAAGTGAAATCAGGTTGGATTGATAGCATGTGGCAGCTAATATCCTATATAGCTGGCAGGAATAGAAGTCAGGCAGTCAGTGCCTTTATTTTCTCCTAACTGCCTATGTGTGTCCAGCAAGGACCCAGTAGGTAGATTTGAATTTGAATCCCATGGTGGGGTCTCTCAGGGGCTATAAGTATCATAATAAAGACACCATTGCCAAATCCAAGGTCATAAAGGTTTTGCTATCTTTTCGTTTTTCTTCTAAGAGTTTTATCTTTTTAGCGGTCTCATTTAGGTCTTTGATTTGGGGTGCTAGTCTTAACCTGGTCCTTTACTTACTTTGTGACCTCGGACTGTTCATTTGCTATTTCTCAGCCTCATTTTTTTCATCTTCTTACAGTAAACGTTGATATTTGAGTATATAAAACAACAACAGAAAACAGATTAGAGTGCCACAGTTTAGGATTTATGGGGAGGGTATTGACCCCAAAGATAGAGAACTTTTGGGGATGGTGAAAATACTTTGTATCCTAATTGTGGTGGGGTTTGTACAACTATATACGTTTTTCAGAGCTCATAGAACTATATACCTAAAAGGAGTAAATTTTACTACATGTAAATTGTACCTCAATAAACCTAGCTTTAAAAAAATACCTGCAACAACTCTGTTAAGTATGTGTTATTCTCTCCCATTTTGAGTCTAGAGGGAACTGAGGCGCACGAAAGTTAGTGGACTTGCCTGTGGTCCCACATTTGGTATGTGGCAGTTCCAGAATTTGAACCTAAATCTGCCTGATAATAGAGCTTGTGATCTTCCTACTCATTTTTAGCCTGTCCCTGAAACTACTAGTGTGTGGATTCTGTTGTAAAAGGCTGACCTTCCCTTGAAAGCCAGGAACTCTGTCTGCCTGTCATATTCTTATTCCGCATTTTGAACCCCTGGCAGGTCTCATTTCTGCCAGTCATTAGTTGAGATTGGAGTCCACGCTGTTGTGGAGTGCTACTCAGGCATGGTCTCCTTCTGAGGCTGTGGCTCTCATTTTTGAGCAGCAGGAGACCAGTTTCAAAACTGATGAGTTTCTTTGGTTATGAAGAACAATTTCAAACTTTGTCCAATCAGCCACACAGAGTAGCTTCTCAGTAGGAGAGTGCTCAGATATTTATAGGACCCGTTGTGCTGCTTAGCAGTCTTCCTTACCCTGGCTTATTTAACAGAGAACCCGTTGGGTAGAAGAGAGATCTGAGGCTATTACCATCATTATTTACATCTGCATTCCACTTTGTAGTTTGCAATGTATTTTAACATCTGTGAACTCTCTTAGCACCTTGCTGGGAGAGTGCTTATATTTAGAGAGAGAATGTACTTGACTGTGGACTTTCCAGATGGTGCAGTGGTAAAGAATCTGCTTGCTGATGTAGGAGATGTGGATTTGATCCCTGGGTTGGGAAAATCCCCTGGAGAAGGAAATGGCAACCCACTCCAACATTCTTACCTGGTAAATGCCATGGATGGAGAAGCCTGGTGGTCTACAGTCTGTATCACAAAGATTTGGACACAACTGAGCACACACACATGTTCTTGGCAGTATTCTTGGATAACTCTGGCTGCAAGCATGTTTTTTTCTTAATTTGTGCCGGAATGTGTATATTTCCTATAACTTTCATCAGGTTTTCTAGTTTCAGTTTGTCAACTGGTGATAGTTTAATCTAGCCTATTGCCCTGGGGTGATTTGCCAGGGTTGCACATTGGGTACATTTCAAAAAGTTCTGTTATCTGAATTTGACCAATGGCATTTTCTTTTTTACCTGTTTGCCCACCTTCCTCTCTTTGGGAACCCATCTTTCCTCCACCTCTCATTCCACAACCCTGGACAGGCTAATTAATCTCAGAGCACTTGTTATCAAACCAGCTGTTGACTTTAACTGCTTGTCTTCAGCATTTGACTTGTTTCCTATCCTGAGGTGCTATGGAAGAAGTTAATGACCTAAAAAATTGCCTTTCTATCATGTGAGCCTAGTTAGGAGGAAATAGCTTGATTTTTATGAAGTGTAAGTAATATATTTGGAGACACGTCTTTAAACATGTGTTGGGCTGTGTATCAGAGTTGGTTCCCTAAACAAGGTGGGACAAATTGGCTGGCTAATAGAGCTTAATATTCCATTAATCAGAATGGAGAATGTGCTTCATTAAGGTAATTAACAGAGCACTTGTGCAGGTGATACTTATTGCACACAAATTTCCAAGTTTATTTCTTTCCCTTGAATAAATTTTGAAAGAGACCTTGGCTGTGTTTCCTTGTTTGCATTAAAATGGTCAATGGCGATAAATTCCCATTTCCCCCCCAAACTGCTAGTAACTAGTATCTTGTCTTCTGTAAGTGCAAAGGGTGGATAGCACACTTGCTGCTCTTCTTCCAGCAGTCTGTGTGCTTATTACCAGGTGCTGGGGCTCCCCTGGTGAGCAGTAGAAGTGCATCCTTTCCCAGCTCATAGACAGGCATCCTTAGAATTAGAAAAGACTGCAGAGAACCTGAAGTAATTGATTTTATGTCAGGACATTGAAGCCCAGAGAGGGGAAGAGACTTGGCCAGTGCCAAACAGTATGCTCATGGTAGCTGATTTATGGGATAGTGGGACTAGTACTGAACTGAGAATCAAAAGGCTGGAACTGACATAGGCTAATTGTGTCACTTCTCTGCCTCTCGGTATCTTCATGTGTATAGTGGGAATAGTGTCTGGCAAAGGGCCAAGTACAAACAAGTGGCTTTTTTAAGTCCTCCTTCTGTTATACTGCGTTGCTTCTCTGTGTCACTTGAAGATTATAGATCAGAAGCTGATGTCAGGGAGAATGAACAATCAATAATCGATGCTGGTTTTTTGTTTGTTTTTCTGTAGGATTCTCACTTGTCCACAATGAACCCTGTTTATAGCCCCGTGCAGCCTGGGGCTCCTTATGGCAACCCGAAGAACATGGCCTACACAGGTGAGTGGTCTGAGGATGACTCTGAGTTTGAGAAGTGGTGGTTAAGGACCCTACCACATAAGGTGCTCATGACTTTTGGCATACGACACCTCCAAAAGCCCTTGTAAAGCTTGGAAACTTGTAGAAGGGAGACATGTCTGGAGTTTAGTGGAGATAAAAATGATGTTCTTAAGACCATGGATTATTGAACTGCTGCTAGGGGAAAGGAAGGGAGGTAACATTTATTTATTACTGAGTAGCATAGGCCTAGTCATGTACTGGGCACTTTTACATATCATGTTTAACTTTTATCTTAATTATACATGGTGAAGCTTATTATCACCATTTCACAGATGAGAAAAATATAGTTGCAGTGAAGTCACAAAACAAAATTAGGTGTTTGAACCAGGTCTGCTAATTCTGAAGGCTGATCTCTTTCCTGACTGCATACCACGCTGTTTCCTATTGCACTGCCTTTGTGAATGTTGTCCCTCTGTCTGGAATGCCATTGTCTCCTGACAGCTTCACCCTATCCTTTAACATCTCTTCTCTGAGCTCAGACACTACTTTTCCAGGGGGGATTCTCTCCCTTACCTGGCCTTGGGCAAGTTTTGTAACCTTCCAGGGCCTAGGTGTTCTCATTATAAAATGAGAGCAATAGTGTTACCATGTTTCATGGGCTGCTACAAGGATTAAATGAGCAGTGTGAGGCACTCATCATATAGTATGTGGTACCAAGTAAATACTTAATAGTGGTTATTATTTACAAATAACTAAGAATGGGCAGGATGTATCATGATGGAAGTAAATGAGAAAATATATATAAATTATGAGCTTTAAAAAATATAATGAAAATAAATCCAAGGCTACTTGAGATTAGCCGGACTAAAGAGTAGAAAAGGGGGGAAAATGGGAAATGGAGCTTAAAAAGTAGAGTAATAATGGTTGTCGTAGCAGAATCGGAGATGGGAGGATAGAGAGTTTCACCGTGGAAGGGAGAGAGGGTGTGTGGAGCATACTGGTTCCTTTTTATAAGTTTGCGCTTTACTATGTATGCTGTGTAGCCTCCTAGATTGAGAATAGAGGGATCTCTGAGAACTTTTTGTCTGGTTGTTCCAAATTTTTGTTCTATTAGGACATTGTGGGGTATGGGGCTTCAGAAATCCTCAAATATTTGATATGATTTTTGAAAAATATTTAGAACTATTTTTATAAAACCTGCATACACACAAGATGATCAGTGTGTGCTAACACATTTGCAGCTATTTATGCTTGTGAATCAGAATTTTCTGAATGCTCTGCAACCCAGATAATATTTAGGAATATATTGAGCCTGATGTGACTAAGCTGTCATCATTAATTTTCAATTTCACATGTTTGTGTTTATCACAACAGCTTTATTATCCTTACTTAACTCCAATAGTAGATATATTCTGTTTGGGCTTCTATAGTATGTTTATTCTAATACCGTTAATATCAGTAACCAGGATCCATTTGGCGGTATCCTGTGCCCCACTAGCTCAGGGAGCGTGTTGCTTTTTCTCTTCCTGGTTCAGAATATTCCAGCAACCTAAGTCCTTTGCCACAGTGGACCGAGCTGCTTTTGTAGGCAGAGCCGGGGGGCGGGGGGGGGCGGTGGCGGGGGTGGGAAGGAATCCTTAAGGTTTCATGTGATCCTTGGCTGCCTTCATTCTTACTAAGTTGCTAAACCTGAGAAAGAAACAGTTGCATTTATCTATTGATTTGCACAAAGAAGATTAGCAGTATAACATATTGATAAAAGTGTTTCAACTGAATGAACAACAAGCGAGTTCAAATCCCAGCTTTTTCAGATAATAACTAGATGACTTTGGACAAATCACTTAACCGCCCTAAATTTGAATTTCTTTTGTAAATTGGGATAAGACTATTTCATAGGATAGTTGTGAGAATTAAATGAGATAATTAGTACTCTGCAGGGAGAGAGGGAGGATTGTCTTTGTTTCTACTAATCACCAAGGATTATCATCAGCCTGGAACTATGTTTTAATTTTTCTGCTGGGATTCTAAGACTGCACAGATGGTATGAACTCTGTATAAGTAGAATACATTCAAAGTTCGCATAGGCCAAGGTTTCAGTTCTTAAGGAAACTTTCTTTTTTAACCTAAGCTTCCAGTTTTCTCTCTACTTTTCAGACTTTTTTTTTTTAAACTGATGGATGACTTCTCTAAATTCCCAGCTTTATACAGGGGAACTTGAGTTTCAGCTGTTGACTTCTCCAGGGCCCAGAGCCTCATCTCCCATCCTCCCCCATAGCTATGAAAAACAGGCTCTTTGATTGCCTAGACCAAAAAATCTTTGCAGAGCATCCCAATATCAGCTCACTCTGAGAATTCCTGATTTTTAATTTCCTTTTCATTTTTTGACCTCAAGAGATTTCTTCTCTTTCTTAAAATCTCAAGCCTGCCTATATTTGTTATATAACATAAAATGTTTGTTATACTTTTTATCCAGCTTTTCTAGGTGTTATGGAGTAGGCAGATTTTCAAGTTATCTTTTCTTCTAAATTGCAAGAAATAAAGATCCAAGTGAGGTAACCTGTAAAACAGATGTCAAATACAATGCATTAGAGTAAACATTTGCTATTATTGTTAGTAAAAATAATGGTTATAGTAAAGAGTGTTACTTACCATTTGGCAAGTACATACTAGGTACTTCATTGATTATAATCTTACTAATCATAAACTCCATAGTACTCTTCTTTTAAGTTAAAGTAACTGATAGTTTAATTCATGTTGTATTACTTGGCCAGTATATATATAGCTTCTGAAGGGTGAGGAGAGATTTGAACTCGGGTCTTTATGATTTCAAAGTGACAATGCTTTCTGTTATAGCAAGCTGATTTGTCTTCAAATATGTGCTTCTTTCACTGCTTCCAATGATAAGCTAGGGGAAAGGATTGTCTTTTCAGTTTCTAGGAGTAGGGAACCTCATGTTTGAGGAGCAAGCAGCTAGCTCCTGACAGCAGTTTAGGGTAGGCTCGGAGTGGGGGCAGTTTAAGTGGAGAGTCAAGTCCATTGTGGTACTGTCTGCTTCAGAGGTAACAGGGTGGTGGCTACAGGGAATAGAGAAGTTGGAAAAATTCTTTATTTGAAATTCCCTCTGAAATAGGGAAATAAAATACAGCTTTGCCGTTACAATTCTAACACCAATTCCAATGTGTGGATTCTTTCCCCACACCAAGCTGTTCTCTGATACCAGCAGGGTGTCCTGCAATTCAACTCAATTCTGACACAGTTCAACTCAATTCTGACACTGTCTACTTGGAGATAATGTCAGAGTCCACAGGTTGAAAGCTCAGTCCCATAAAACTGTCCTCATTTCAGATGCCAATCACAAGTCTGGGTTGTGACCTGTGCTTCTGACTGACTGGCTGTAAATCTGAGGTTCTTATAACTCCCTCCCTGGGTTCAATTAATTGCCAGAGCAGCTCACAGAACTTAGGAAACCAGTTTATTCACTAGATTATTGGTTTATTATAAAAGGATGTAACTCAGGAACAGGCAGATGGAAGAGATGCAGACGACAGTGAATACAGAAAGGAATGTGGATCCTCTAGAGGGCGCCACTCTCCCCGTACCTCTACATGTACACCAACCTAGAAGCTCTCTGAACTTTGTTCTTTTTGATTTTTGATAGCTCAGTTGATAAAGAATCCACTGGCAATGCAGGAGACCCCGGTTTGATTACTGGGTCAGGATGATCTGCTGGAGAAGGCATAGGCTACCCACTCCAGTATTATTGGGCTTCCCTTGTGGCTCAGCTGGTAAAGAGTTTGCCTGCCATGTGGGAGACCTGGGTTGGGAAGATCCCCTGGAGAAGGGAAAGGCTACCCACTTCAGTGTTCTGGCCTGGAGAATTCCATGGACTGTATATATAGTCCACGGGGTTGCGATAAGTCAGACACGACTGAGCGACTTTTGCTTTCTTTCTTTCAGTATATAGGTATGATTGACCATTGGAGATTGATTCAACCTGCAGTCCCTCTCCTCCTGTTTGGGATGTAAGATCTTGCATGCTGCATAGCATGGACCCCCACCCAAGAAAAGGCATCCTTATCGCTCTTTAGGAAAATTTCACGGGTTTTTAGGAACCCTGTGCCAGGAACAGGGATGAAGACTAAATATATGCTTTTTATAAATCACAGTATCACAGCAATAGTGTATTCCAGTAAACAGCTGTCTTCTAGCCAGTAGCAGGGCTTTGGTTTCCAGCCAGAGATTGAGGCCAGGTCATAGTGGTAAAAGTACCAGATCCTAGCCACTAGGCAGTGGTCAGTGACAAAGGCCCTGGCCCTTTGACTTTGCAGAAAAGATTTTCCACAAAGACAGAAAGTAGTGAAGCAAGTGAAGTACTTATTAAGAGGAAAAAGAGTACAGTATGTGTGGATAGACACATGAGCAGACTCAGAGGGAGACTCCCTGACTTGCTGAGTTGCACCCTCAGTTTGAATTACTTTTATGGAGCATTTCGTCCGGTTTCCTTTGGCCAGTCATTTTAATTTCACCTGGTTCGCAGTCCATATTTGGTATATTTCAGGATCCTTCCATTTGTGTGCACGCATTCCTTGACAGTATTCCTCTTTGACCTCCAAGGAACCTTTCTGCACATGTGTAGTCCGGGAGGTCTTCTGACTTCGAGAATAAGAAATACATGATCTGGGCAGGGCCCAGCCTTCTCCCTTAATTGTTCTGCTATTCTTGTTCTGGAGTTTTGGCCTATAGGGAATGAATTTCCAGTTGTTTTATCCTGATGGTGGGGGTGGGGTAGGGTATTTCTCTCCTGCCTCAGTAGGACACAGCAAGAAGGCTGCCATTATTAGCAAGCCAGGAAGAGAGAGCCCTCACTAGAACTCAGCCAGGCTGGCACCCTGATCCACATACTTTCAGCCTCCAGAACTGTGAGAAAGAAATTGTTGTTTAAACCACCCAGTCTGTGTTATTTTGTTGTGGCAGCTCCAACTTACAGTAAAGATAGTAAGTACAGTGAACACTTGAATATGCTTTACATGAATTGACCATGAAAATGGGCTCTTTACAGACTGGGACATTTCTTTTTCTGAAAGGTCTCAGAAATGTTTCTCTGCCAGAAGTTTGAAGTGTAGTTAGGATCTAAACATTGTCTACTTTTCTTTTCTTTTTTTTTTTTTTTTTCCTTTTTCTCTTCTTTTCTTAAAATGTTCTAATGGTGAGAGTGTCCAAGTATCACTAGAGGCCTGGTATATGTGCTGAGGAGAGGACAGGTTTTGGATTCTGTCAGATCTGGAGTAGAATCTAGGCTCTGCCACTAATTAACTGTGCAAACTTGAGCAAGTTATTTAACCTTTCTGAAGCTCAGTTTCCTCAACTGTAAAATGCGATAATGATCTATATAGATGGTTGGTTCACCGGTCCATGAGAATGTTTATAAAGCCTCTGGCACCGTGCTCATCACTGATGCTCAGTTAATGGTTATCACAGTGCACAGCAATGAGTATACCATATAGGGAAAAGAATATGGGATATGGAGTTAGTGACTTAGATTTATAGACCTGATTCTGCCACTTAGAAACTATATGACATAAGATAAATTATTAACCTTTCTGGGCTTCAGTATATCCTTTGCAAAAAAGAAAAAGAACTGTGAATGCCACCTTTACAAGACAGCTGGGAGTAATAAATGTAATGGGTCCAACCATTGACGTGTAGTAGAATTTCAAAAATCCAGTTAGAAAAGAATTCTGAAGTATGAGAACAGATGTACCCCCTTACACTAACTCATCATTTTATAGGTGAGACAATGAAGAACTGTTAAGGAAAGTATTGAAGCTAGGCTGGTACCTAAGTCTACCTATCCTGGGTCTGTATATTCATTGTCTCACTACCACAAAGAACAACCAAGGTTTTATCCTTGAAAACCTTCCTTCACGACTCCTTTCCTGGCCATTTCCCCATCTTTTGCTGGGCCACACCAGCTCACAAGCCATCCCCACTCCTGTGCTGAACCCTAAATGAATTTCTTGGCTTCAATATACAGCAGACGTGTTCAATATGTCATTTACCCGTCCCCACAAAAGACATGGCCTTCAAGGTTGCAAAGCTAGGAAATTGGTATGTTGAGACTTTACTAGCATTTTCTGCCAGTTTTTTTTCCCCCTCTAGAATGCTCTCTTTACTTAAAAAAAAAAAAAGTAGTTTAAGAAGAACATTTTTTTTTAAATGTCTTTTAATTGATTTATTTTGGCTATGCTACATGGCATGTAGGATCTTAATTTCCCAACCAGGGATCAAACCCACGCCCACTGCAATGGAAGCATGGAATCTTAACCTCTGGGCTACCAGAGAAGTCCTCAGATTTATATTTGACGTGGCAGTTTGTCATCTAGAGGACCTTAATAAGTAAGCTGATAGCCTGAAAATACAATGAAATAATCTGAGAGTTAAAAAAAAATCTTTCTTTGCAGTGACCCAGCCCTGCACGTTTTACTCCTCTGTAAGGACCACCTGGTGGAGGTTTTAAGACTGACATTTGTATTTTGGTCTTTGGAAATAACTTTCATGGGTTTTTCCCCCTCATATTTGTTTCTTATAACAAGTCTGGGAAGATAGCCCTTATTTTCCAGATGAAGTGACTGAAGATCAGTTTTCTCAAGGTCATAATACATGGCAGAGCCCCCAAGCCCCAGTTTTCTGCATTACAAAGCAAGAGCTTTTAACTGCTATAGCACACTTGACTGTGTCTTGGAAACCACAGTGATTAAGATCTGAGATGAGCCAGGAAAATGGATTGATTCCTGAAACTACTCTATGAAACCCCCTTCTGATAATACAACTGGTCTCTGCTCAGAAAAACTTCTCAGGTCACTTAGTTACTTTTCCACCTTTGATTGAAGAATAGCCTCTAAGGAGAATTCTTATCAACTTGTCTTGCTATAGTAGTTACTAACAATCTCCCTGTTGTTAAGCCTTCATCCTATTTGACCTCTGTATCATTGGACACTCCTGACTTCTCGAAATTTTTGTTTCCTTGCTCTTCTTTGATTATAATTTTTCTGCTTATAGGTTCTCTTTATGAGTTATGTAGAGACTGCAGAGATCCTTAGAAAAAGCAAAAGGGAACTTTTTCTCTTGCATATTTGGTTTATAGCAAATTTTCTTTTTTAGAACAGTGATAGTTGAAGTCTAACAATTCCTTTGAGTTTCTCAGCAAGGAAGAGGTATATTCAAACTCTTGCATTACCTGTGTAGTCAGCATGGACTGGTTTAATTTGGATCTCAGCCTCTTTGCTAACAAAGCCAGATTTGACTTCTAAAAACAAAATTAGCTTCCAGTTATAAGATAAATAAGTACTAGGGACATAATGTACAGCATGATAAGTATAATTAACACTGCTGTATGTCATATATGCAGTTTACTAAGAGAACAAATCCTATCACAAATAAAAAATATTTTTTCGGGACTTTGCTGGTGGTCCAGTGGCTAAGACTCCTCACTCCCAATGCAGGGAACCCAGGTTCAATCCCTGGTCAGGGGAGATCCCACATGCCAAAACTAAGATCAGCACAGTCAAATAAATATATATATATTTTAAAAAGGATAGAAAAAAATTTTTTCCTGTTTCTTTAATTGTGTATATATATGAGATGATGGATGTCCACAAAACTTATCATAATAATCATGATGTATATAAGTCAAATATTATTCTGTACACCTTAAACTTATACAGTGCTGTATGTCAATTATATCTCAACTGGAAGAAAAAATTTAACTCTCCAATGCCAGATTTTCTCTGAAGCTTAAGAAAACAAGGGTCCACAGAACCCCATGTAATAATAGATAAGAAGTAAAATACTTTACAACTTTACCATTTGTAATTTCATTGAATCTCTATAACAGTTGTATGAGGTAGAAGTTTTTATTAAATATTCATTTTACAGATGAAAGTCTAAGAAAGGTCAATAAATGTGTACAGGTTTTTATCGCTTGTAAGTGGCAATGCTAAGACTAGAGCTTAAATTTACTGGACTCTAAATATAATTCCAATTGTTCTTCCCACTCCACCAGGCTGTCAGGCAAGTGCTCTCTGGGTTTTAAAGGGAACACAAGCAGTATGTCTGCCTCTGATACATTATGTGTGATGTCAGTACAAAAAGCAAATGGATTAAATCTTGTCTGGGCAAGAATCATGTGCATTAAACTAATTTTCTCTTTGCTTGTAGCTGATCTACTTTTTTGGATCACAAGGTAATTTCCCATTTTGGTAGGAAAGAAAGCAGTGTTTTTGCCCAAAGGAAGAAGTGTTGGTGTTGGGTTATTCCCTGTTCCTCTTGACTCCCTGTTCTCCTGTTCTTTTTTTTTTCGTGTCTCCTAGACTGAGAACTCCTTGAGGATGAAGGTTAGGAAACTTCTGTGCCTAAAAGACAGTGGGCAGTTAGTTACTCATTAAATATTGTTTGAATTGTTATTATGTTTATGTTAATTATAAATTACTGTTGCTGTAGGTAATTATTTTATAGTAATAACTACCATTGTGTATGTGTGTGCACGCTTAGTTATGTCCAACTCCTTATGACTCCATGGACTATAGCCTACCAAGCTCCTCTTTTCATGGAATTTTCCAGCACGAATACTGCAGTGGGTTGCCATTTCCTCCTCTAAATAACTACCATTAATGACTAACAAATGGAGTACCGGGCACTTTATAAACATTGTCTTCAATTATCATGATAACTGTACAAGGAAGAGCTATTACATATGAGGAAATAAGGTTCAACTATGTTAACTTTTCCAAGGTTTTATAGCTTGTAATCGTTAAGTGAAAAATAGGCCTATGTAAAAGAAAATAATTTTTTTACTTTATTGTGGCAAAATATACATAAAATTTACCATTTTAACCATTTTAAGTGTATAGTTTAGTGGCATTAAGTTCTTTCATAATGTTGTATAAACATATTATTTCCAGAACTTTTTCATCACCCCAAACAGAAATTTGGGGTGAATATCCATGAAATAATAATTCTCCCTTTCCCTTCCCTCTAGCCTCTGGTAACCTCTAATCTAGTTTCTGCCTCCTTGAATTTCCCTCTTTTAGATATCACAAGAGTGATACATACAATATTTGTCCTTTTATTTGGCTTATGTCACTTAGCGTAATATTTGCAGGGTTCATCTATGTTGTAGCATATATCAGAACTCATTCCTTTCGATAGCTGGGTAACAGTTCATTTATGCCACATTTTGTTTATCCCATTCAACATTTGTCTCCTTAAATCCTGTGGAATAAACTTTAGCCCTTGGATGCTGAACCATGGCTGTCAGCCTCTGTGCTGGTCCCTCAGCCAGCAAAAGCAGCTATGAGCAATCAAACTTGTAAACAAACCCTGTGGAGGAACAAGGTTCTTATGGCCAACCCTGTCTCCAACAGGCCATACCAGCAACTCAGGGCTTCACTATCACTGCTCTCTGAGCGTGGGAAAGGGCATGGGCTGGGCAAAAGACTGAAATGAGCTGTCTATTGACTAGACTCTGGTGTTCCAAAGTAGTTACTACAGAGAGTTTCTGCTAGTTCAGGTTTGGTGGAGAGATGAGTCTCTGGAGCTTCCTGTTCTAACATCTTAGGACGTCACTCTCAATATAGGTATCCTTTAAAAACAAAACCTGTTGTCAGATAAAAAAGATTTGTTACCATTGTATAAAAGAAAGTATCAGAAAAGGATTTTTTTTCTTTTCCAGGTAAGGTCCTAATACTTCCAGTATTCTTTGCAAATAAAAAATAGCATTGTCCTGCTTGATGGTGGATGGCATGTGCTTTCCATGTATTTATTCACAGTGACAGATTCTCAGAAATAGCTGAGGTAACAACAATGTATTCAGTCATTGGCATATTTCTGTTAAATGATGGAAATATTGTCCTGTAGCTCATTTGGTTTCCTGTCTTCTACCCTGGTGGAAAAAAAAGTCTTTATTCATTAGCATGCTGAGAGCTTTGAATCAAGATTTAGGTGCTTTCTTATGCCTGGAGATATTTCATTTAAGGTTTTGCTTTAAGGTATTTCAGACTTGCTTTGCTTCCCTGATGGCTCAGATGATAAAGAATCTGCCTGCAGTGCAGGAGACCCAGATTCAGTCTCTGGGTCAGGAAGATCCCCTGGAGAAGAGAATAACAACCCACTCCAGTATTCTTGCCTGCAGAATTCCATGGACAGAGGAGCCTGGTGGGCTACAGTCCATGAGGTCACAAAGAGCCAGACACAACTGAGTGACGTGACTAACACTTGCTACTTTCCAGGGTACTAGCCCTTACCTCTTTACTCTGCTGATACTTTTTGGATTGGCAGCAGGATTGCTGGACAGATCTCTGGGGAACACCAGGTTCCATCCTTGAATCTAATAATAGTAGTTCTATTAGTAACTATTCGTTGAGTAACAAGATATACAAGATATGAACTGGGTGCTTTATATAGTTCATCTCATTTAAGCCTCCTAATATCTCACAAGATGGACATTATTGTTCAGTTTTATAGATGAAAAAACTGATGCAGGGAGGTTAACTGACTTTTCCAGAGTCACAGAGGATTTCATTACAGTTTTCCTGGGCTCCAAAGACTTCTCTGACCTCTATCACATCCTGAATGAGAGGAGGCTGAAATTAAAAATTCTTTATTTTGGCTCAGCTTGCTCTTTCCAAAATTAAACAAAACAAGGAGGGTAAGGATATTTTGTACAACATGGAGAATATAGCCAATATTTTATAATAACTACAAATGAACTATAACTTGAAAAATTATGACTCACTATATTATACACTTGTAACTTATATACTGTATTTCAATAAAAGAATAATAAAGTAAGTTTTTTAAAATGAGGTGGTTTTTCCTCAAGATGCCTTAGAAGCTAGTAAAGGGCAGGGTTAAGCAAAATAGGTGTTCTCTTCCCCTCTAGTAAATGTCTGCTCAGGCCTATTTTATATATAAACTTCCAGGTGAGATTTTGTTTGAAGGGAGGGTTCTCCTGCCACACGCAGAGGGAGGTAAATGAACTGGTCAGGATGAACTCTGACCTTTCAGTTTCTTACATACTCTATCCTACAAATTGTAAGATTATCAATTTTGTGAAGACACATATATGCAATGACTGTGACTTTTGTGTATGTTACCTCTCCATGGACTTCCTACGTTAACCAGCGCAGATTGTAAGGAGAAAAAAGACACAAGTAAGGAGGTAGTTGCAGTAGTGAGACATGCTGTCTCAGAGGGATGTGCCACTCTATTCCAAGAACTTAACATAATAAATGGATGTACTTACAAACTGCTGTGGAATAAAGTGGACATAGGGGAAGGGAACAAAGGGAATAAACTCTTCAGAGCTTGTTACCAGGAAAGCCTTCTCAGAGGTTAAGCATGGAACTAGGTCTTGAAGCACAAGGTGGAGTTCTCAGTTTCAGGTCTGGTTCTGCTGCTAATAACTGCAAGACACTGGGAGAGTCTTGCTTTCACTTCCTATCCAGGCTATGAGGGACTTATATGAGTTGTTCAGCAATTTCCCTTCCAGCTCTAACATTCTGGGCATTAATCTATAAATTTTCTTTAGCTCTCTTTCATTATAAAGCAACTGCCTAGCTCATACCCTTAATCTATTTCTTTTGCCTTTTGAAGTTTTCTATGCCCCTTTTTGGAATCCCTGGCCTTAATGAAAGGTTGAGAAACAAGGAAGGTGAGGTGAGCTCAGTATCCTTACTCAGAAACCCTCTCCTGCAGCGACTCTGTCAGTCCAGGTCTTCTTGCCCTAGGGCTCCTGACGTTCTTGGGCAAGACCAATAGGAAACTATGGAAAGCCTTTACACAAGGATCCTCCTGAAAGAGATTAAGGATAAGCCATGTGAGTTCGTTCCCTTTTCTCACTAAATAAGTTCATGCAATTTAATTTTCTATTAGTTGTTTATGATGATTCCTGTGTGTATGTGTGCTTAGTCTCTCAGTCATGTTCGACTCTTTGCGACCCCATGGAAGCCTAGCAGGCTTCTCTGTCCATGGGATCCTCCAGCCAAGAATACTGGAGCGGGTAGGCATTCCCTTCTCCAGAGGATCTTCCCGACCCAGGGATCAAACATGGGTCTTCTGCTTTGCAGGAAAATTCTTTATGGTCTGAATCACTAGGGAAACCCCCATTATGATTTGTAGTTAATGGAAATATAATTTAATACTTACATTAAATTGTACTTAGCCCTGAATGATATTTAGTATAGTATTTACATTAAGTTTCTTCTAGAAATTTAATTAGAAGAAGTGGAGTAGCCATCATAGTCAGAAAAAGAGTCCAAAATGCAGTACTTGGATGCGATCTCAAAAATGACAAAATGATCTCTGTTTGTTTCTAAGCAAACCATTCAATATCACGGTAATCCAAGTCTATGCCCCAACCAGTAATGCTGAAGAAGCTGAAGTTGAGTGGTTCTATGAAGACCTACAAGACCTTCTAGAACTAACACCCCCCAAAAATGTCCTTTTCATTATAGGGGACTGGAATGCAAAGGTAGGAAGTCAAGAGATACCTGGAGTAACAGGCAAATTTGGCCTTGGAGTACAAAATGAAGTACAAAATGGAGTACAAAGGCTAACAGAGTTTTGCCAAGAGAACTCACTGGTCAGAGCAAACACCCTCCTCCAACAACCCAAGAGAAGACTCTACACGTGGACATCACCAGACGGTCAATACCAAAATCAGATTGATTGTATTCTTTGTAGCCAGAGATGGAGAAGCTATATCCAGTCAGCAAAAACAAGACTGGGGGCTGAGTGTGCCTGAGATCATGAACTCCTTATTGCCAAATTCAGACTCAAGTTGAAAAAAGTAGGGAAAACCACTGGACCATTCAGGTATGACCTAAATCAAATCCCTTACGTTTACACAGTGGAAGTAAGAAATAGACTCAAGGGATTTGATCTGATAGACAGAGTGCCTGAAGAACTATGGACAGAGATTCGTGACACTGTACAGGAGGCAGAAATCAAGACCATCCCCAAGAAAACTACTAAAAGGCAAAATGGTTGCCTGAGGAGGCCTTACAAATAGCTGAGAAAAGAAAAGACATGAAAGGCAAAGGAGAAAAGGAGAGATATACCCACTTAAATGCAGAGTTCCAAAGAATAGCAAGGAGTGATAAGAAAGCCTTCCTCAGTGACCAATGCAAAGAAATAGAGGAAAACAATAGAATGGGAAAGACTAGAGATCTCTTCAAGAAAATTAGAGATATCAAGGGAACATTTCATGCAAAGGTGGGCACAATAAAGGACAGAAATGGTATGGACCTAACAGAAGCAGAAGATATTAAGAAGAGGTGGCAAGAAAACACAGAAGAACTATACAAAAAAGAGCTTCATGACCCAGATAACCATGATGGTATGATCACTCACCTAGAGCCAGACATCCTGGAATACAAAGTCAAGTGGGCCTTAGGAAGCATCACTACAAACAAAGCTAGTGGAGGTGATGGAATTCCAGTTGAGCTATTTCAAATCTTGAAAGATGATGCTGTGAAAGTGCTGCACTCAATATGCCAGCAAATTTGGAAAACTCAGCAGTGGCCACAGGCCTGGAAAAGATCAGTTTTCATTCCAGTCCCAAAGAAAGGCAATGCCAAAGACTGCTCAAACTACCGCACAATTGAACTTATCTCACACGCTAGTAAAGTAATGCTCAAAATTCTCCAAGCAAGGCTTCAACAGTACATGAACCTTCAACTTTGAGATGTTCAAGCTGGATTTAGAAAAGGCAGAGGAACCAGAGATCAAATTGCCAGCATCCATTGGATCATAGAAAAAGCAAGAGAGTTCCAGAAAAACATCTGCTTTATTGACTATGCCAAAGCCTTTGACTGTGTGGATCACAACAAACTGTGGAAAATTCTGAAAGAGATGGGAATACCAGACCACCTGACTTGCCTCCTGAGAAATTTGTATGCAGGTCAAGAAGCAACAGTTAGAACTGAACATGGGACAACAGACTGGTTCCAAATAGGAAAAGGAGTATGTCAAGGCTGTATATTGTCACCCTGCTTATTTAACTTATATGCAGAGTACATCATGAGAAATGCTGGGCTAGATGAAACACAAGCTGGAATCAAGATTGTCGGGGGAAATATCAATAACCTCAAATATGCAGATGACACCACCCGTATGGCAGAAAGTGAAAAAGGACTAACGAGCCTCTTGATGAAAGTGAAAGAGGAAAGTGAAAAAGTTGGCTTAAAGCTCAACATTCAGAAAACTAAGATCATGGCATTTGGCCCCATCACTTCATGGAGAATAGATGGGGAAACAATGGAAACAGTGAGAGACTTTATTTTGGGGGGCTCCAAAATCACTGCAGATGGTGACTGCAGTCATGAAATTAAAAGATGCTTGCTCCTTGGCAGGAAAGTTATGACCAACCTAGACAGCATGTTAAAAAGCAGAGTCATTACTTTGCTAACAGAGGTCTGTCTAGTCAAAGCTATTGTTTTTCCAGTAGTCATGTATGAATGTGAGAGTTGGACTATAAAGAAAGCTGAGTGCCGAAGAATTGATGCCTTTGAACTGTGGTGTTGGAGAAGACTCTTGAGAGTCCCTTGGACTGCAAGGAGATCTAACCAGTCCATCCTAAAGGAAATCAGTCTTGAATATTCATTGGAAGGACTGATGCTGAAGCTGAAACTCCAATACTTTGGCCATCTCATGCGGAGAACTGACTCATTGCAAAAGACCCTGATGCTGGGAAAGATTGAAGGCAGGAGTAGAAGGGGTCGACAGAGGATGAGATGGTTGGATGGCATCACCAACTTGATGGCCATGAATTTGAGTAAGCTCTGGGAGTTGGAGATGGACAGGAAAGCCTGGCATGTTGCAGTCCATGGGGTCACAAATAGTCAGACACGACTGAGTGACATAACTGAACTTAATTTATATTAAATTATAATTTCCCTGAATACAGCTGAAAATGGATGGGCTTTGATAAAGGACTGGAAGAGCTTTTGCCTATGCTGTATAGGTTCTCATTGGAATGATTTCTATTGCTTAATGTAGTGGGGAGAGCTCCTGCTTGAAGTCAGAAGACTTGAACTTGAATCCTGGCTCTGCCTGTATCTAAAAACTTCAACTGATTTTACTTTGAAAGCCTCAGTTTCCTCCTCTGTAAAGTAGGAAAAACAATACCTACCTATCTATGACTTGTCTGTGAGATTTTAAGGAAATAAGTGATCTCTAAGAACTTTTAAAATGAGAACACAGCTAGTCAGGAGTGGTGCTGGATCAGTGATTAGGCTGACTTCTTGTCCTGGAGTTAACTGCTTGGGCAGGCTGAGGGCTCAGGGGAGGTCAGGAGGTTGATGAGGTTAGCAACTTTACTAGTGCTGATCCATTCTTTTTTGTGTGTTTTGAAGGTTGCTCCCTGGCATTTGGAGGCAGAATTGGCATGCTTCCTGGACTTGTACTTCTCAAATAATCATAAGGTTTGGGGATAGGAATGGAAGAAGTCTAGAGCTTGGGGAAAAAGGATACCTGGGTAGAGATGACACCCTCTTATGCCCCATACACTGCAGAGTTGTTTCTCGTGTGGGTGGGTTAGTAATAATAGCTATCTCTTATTAACTTGTGGAATAAAAATAGAGCTTCCCTCGTGGCTCAGACAGTAAAGAATCTGCCTGCAATGTGGGGAGACCCAGGTTCGATCCCTGGGTCAGGAAGATCCCCTGATGGGAATGCCTACCCACTCTAGTATTCTTGCCTGGAGAATTCCATGGACAGAGGAGCCTGGCAGGCTATAGTCCATGGGGTCGGAGAGAGTCAGACACGACTGAGCAACTTTCACTTATTAACAGATGGTTGGATGGCGTCACTGACTTGATGGACATGAGTTTGAGCAAGCTCCAGGAGTTGGTCATGTACACGGAAGACTGGCATGCTGCAGTCTGTGGGGTTGCAAAAAGGCGGACACAACTGAATGGCTGAACTGAACTTATTGACACTAATGGTTGCTCTTTGTTGAGCATCCTTTGTCAGCCACATGCAGTGTTTGGAAACTTTCCTAGTGTTCCTGACATTGGAAGAGAGCAAACTCCGCCTGAAAGTAGCCCAGAGAGTTAAACTTTATTTGAAGTCTGTTTGAAGTTTATCTTCAAAATTCATAAGAATTTTACCTTAAATCACCTTTATATAGTCATAGTTATTTTCTTTAAAATGAATACTTTAAGTTGTTTGGTAGTTTTTTGTGTTTGGTGAAAAAAATTAGCATTTCAAGAAAGTGCATCCTGTTTATTCAATGCTTTCATGTACCCTCTAGCTCATTGTTGAGTAACCACAAAGGCTCCTTTATCCAGTTTGAGAGCTATGTTGTCATTATTTTATTTAATCCTTATTAAAATATCTAAGTTTTGATAGTTGTAGATATAAGTCAAGAAAGATGGAAAGACTTGTCCCTGTCACAGAGCCAGAGCATGATAGAGCCAGAATCACATCTAAGTTTGGATGCTCCATGTTAAGCACTGAACTACATGTTGTCTATGTTATTTACTGCCTTATGCTTGTTTATATTTTTGTAACCCTCACTGCTCTCGGGGCTTCTCTTGTGGCTCAGCTGGTAAAGAATCCGCCTGCAATGTGGGAGACCTGGGTTTGATCCCTGTGTTGGAAGATCCTCTGGAGAAAGGAAAGGCTACCCACTCCAGTATTCTGGGCTAGAGAATTCCGTGAACTGTATAGTCCATGGGGTCTCAGAGAGTCTGACGCTACTGAGGGGCTTTCACTTTCACTGTTCTCGCAGGCACTCACTGTGTCCTCAGTGTTTAACCCGGTGCCTAACACAGAGTAAACTCTGAGTATTGACTGACTGAACGAATAAATGACTAAAGCATCAGGTCCCTAATAATGAAACCTTTTCAGAGATCTGTCAAGTGTCTGGCAGATTGAGCTCAGAGTTTAGAATAAACATTTTCGTTCTGAGACTCTCCTTCTAAAGCAGTGATTCAGTTAATGCTAAGCCAGTTCTTCTACACAGAAAAGAATATTTGTAGAGAATTCTAGATAAACAAGACTGTCCAGGAACTTCTGTTCTCCCCTCCCTTCCCAGACATTTCTCCTGAGCTTGAGAAAGCAGTACCCCAATTCACCTGTGACTCACTGACAGCTCCTAAGCCATCAGGAAAGTTATCTCAGAATTAGGTGGGTTTTTTTGTTTGTTTCCTTACCCTCTCATACATACACTCATACACACTCTCTCTTCTCCTTCCGTGTACCCATCCATCCCTGATCAGTACCATCAAGTACAGGTGTATTGTGGACAAAGCTTGAGAGTCATTGTCATAATGTTGTTGTTTTCTTAATGGCAGCTGGTTGTGAGTAGTCTGTGCATACTTTGGGAGATTGGTGAACCTCTAGTGCTAACTTGTCTTTTCTTCCAGAATGTATTGCCTGGAGCTCCTAGGAGAATTTCTCTTCTAAAAACCCACTGGCATTGCCCATTGATCTGAAGCATTTGGAATCTAGTCCTTCCTTAAAGAGAAATCTGTAGAAACCTCTTAGTAGTTGCTTTTAGGGGGATTTTGGAGGGTGGGGTGGGAAGGATTGCTTTTTGTTTTGTTTATTTAAAAGATTTAAGCAAGATGATATCCTGATAGAGTGGCTCTCTTCTTAGGATTGGAGAGACTTTTCACAAAAGGTAGCCAATTGTGCATTTTCAAAGGTTTATACCTTGTAGCAGTGCCATCAAAGTGTCCTCACCAAGCCTAAGAATTTGTTAGAAATGCAAATTCTTGGGCCCTACCCCAGATCTACTGAATTACAAACTCCAGAGCTTCCCCAGGACTCTGTGTTTTCACAAGCTCCCTAGGTGATTCTGATGCTCAAATCTGCCATTTAGTTAAATGTTTAATAAATAGTTTTTTTTGTTTTTTCCCAATTCAGTGAGCTTGTCTGGGAATCTTGCCATCGTAAATGTCATAATTCCTCCAGGAAGTACCTTTTGGGTTCTGAACAGCTGTAGAAACAAAGGCCATGTGTTAGCTTGGAGACATGTCAGCTATGGCACCTGTGTCAGCTGTGACGGGAGTGGTTGGCCCCCTCCCAGACAGGTTGGAAGGTCTATGAGCAAGCTGTTCGAAACTCTGAACAGAGGAATAGAAGCTACAGTTTTCAGGAAGATGGCCAACAAGTCTACCTTTCCCCTGTGCATCTTAGGAAAACTAAATAATTGGCCCAAAAAAATGGCTTTAAAAGGACATATGTTGGGTGAGGTCAAAGGTGTGATTACTTGAAAATTGCTCAGCTGGTGGAGAAGGTACTTGAATCTAAGTGTCTAAATCAGATTTTTGCTGTTACCGCTCTCAGCAGGAAAAGAGGCAGAAAAATCAATAGCCCTTGGTCTTGTTTAAGCTACAGAACCACACTTCTTGTTATCTCCAAAGGCCTCTGGCTGCCAGAGAGAGAAGCTTGGGCCATCACTGTCACAACAAATGCTGCCAGGATTGTAAGTTTCTCCTTAGTTCTTTGAACTCTCTCATCTTAGACTTGCATGGCAGGGAGCCTGAAATCTTTGTGGCCCATGAGATAAGTGGGGGTGAGCAGCCAAGACCTATCTCCAGACCTTCCTTCCCTTTACCCTCCTTAGGATGGTCCCTGAGCTGGGAGAACTCAATTCAGAAGTGCAGACATGAGGGGTAGGCAGGTCCAATAGAGTTGGTCTGTTCTGAGCAACTCTGTTGTGATTTAGGTTACTGACAGTTCTGCGTTTCCTGAGGAACATGGAGGCTTTGAAGAAGTAGACTGAGTAATTGATCTTATTATAATCATTTTCATCATTTGTGTACCCATTCTCTGCCAACTGCAATGCCAGGTGTTTCTGATATAGCTTAATGATTGACTCCCTAATTTTGAATCTTATTAGCTCTATCTCACAAAGTAGTGCTCAAAATTCTCCAAGCAAGGCTTCAACAGTATGTGAACCGTGAAATTCCAGATCTTCAAGCTGGATTTAGAAAAGGCAGAGGAACCAGAGATCAAATTGCCAACATCTTGCTGGATCATCGAAAAAGCAAGAGTTCCAGAAAAACATCTACTTCTGCTTTATTGACTATAGCAAGGCCTTTGACTGTGTGGATCATAACAAACTGTGGAAAATTCTTAACGAGATGGGACTGCCAGACCACCTGACCTGCCTCCTGAGAAATCTGTATGCAGGTCAGTTAGAACTGGACATGGAACAACAGACTGGTTCCAAATCAGGAAAGGAGGACATCAAGGTTGTATGTTGTCACCCTGCTTATTTAACTTATATGCAGAGTACATTATGCAAAATGCTGGGCTGGCTGAAGCATAAGCTGGAATCACGATTGCTGGGAGAAATATCAATAACCTCAGATACACAGATGATAACAACCCTTATGGCAGAAAGTGAAGAGGAACTAAAGAGCCTCTTGATGAAAGTGAAAGAGGAGAGTCAAAAAGTTGGCTTAAAACTCAACATTCAGAAAACTAAGATCATGGCATCTGGTCCCATCACTTCATGGCAAATAGATGGGGAAACAATGGAAATAGTGAGAGATTTTATTTTTGGGGGCTCCAAAATCACTGCAGATGGTTACTGCAGCCATGAAATTAAAAGATGCTTCCTCCTTGGAAGAAAAGCTATGACCAACTTAGACATCATAATATAAAGCAGAGACATTACTTTACCAACAAAGGTCCATCTAGTCAAAGCTATGGTTTTTCCAGTAGTCATGTATGGATGTGAAAGTTGGACTATAGAGAAAGCTGAGCACCAAAGAATTGATGTTTTTGAATTGTGGTGTTGGAGAAGACTCTTGAGAGTCTCTTGGACTGCAAGGAGATGCAACCAGTCCATCCTAAAGGAGATTAGTCCTGAGTGTTCATTGGAAGGACTGATGCTGAAGCTGAAACTCCAATACTTTGGCCACCTCATGTAAAGAACTGACTCATTGGAAAAGACCCTGATTCTTGGAAAGCTTGAAGGTGGAAGGAGAACGGCATGACAGAGGATGAGATAGTTGGATGGTATCACCAATGCAATGGACATGAGTTTGAGTAAACTCCAGGAGTTGGTGATGGACAGGGAGGCCTGGCATGCTGCAGTCCACGGGGTCACAAAGAGTTGGACACAACTGAGCAACTGAACTGAACTGAGCTCTATCATTTGATTACTCTGTACCACGTATAAATGCCTGACGATGCTACTGGAAGACTTGACTAATGGTAGTTTAAACAAATAAAAGTGTATTTTTCTCACATAAAAAAAAGTCTGGAGGTCAGTGGCAGATGGCATTGATTTATCAGTCCTGTGATTCCAAGACTGGTATCCCCTGAATCTTTTGGCTTTTCCCACTTGTTTTAGGATGACTGCTATAGTTGTAGGCATCACCTCTGTGACCGAGGTAGAAAAAAGGTGATGGAATATTGAAATACTTGTCCTTTTACTAGAAAAACAATGGCTTTCCCACAATTCCTTCAGGAGACTATGTGTATATTTCCTTGATCAGAACTGGGCCACTTGGCTAGTCCTAAGGAATAGGAAGGCTGAGAAAGCAGGTAGTTTTCCAGCCTCAGGAGGGCAGAGGGGGCTGGAAATGGGCACTGAGTTATCCAGCCCATGGTCTACCAAAATGACCTGGATGTGTAAGTTAGCTTCTCTAGTTGGTTTCCTCATCTATAAGATAAAGGTAATAGTGGAAACTACCTCATGAAGGGGTTATGAAAATTAAAGAGATCAATGTAAAGTATTCATTAGCATGATACTTGACACACAGTAAGTAATAGTATTATTTTTATTGCTAGTGTTATTATCACCTCAACTCTGCAAAGTTATTATTGTTACATTTTACATGAGGAAGCCAAAGCTCAGTAAGTGGAAATAATAGTTTGCCTCCTGCTTGCTTAGGCAGCACATATACTAAAATTGGAACAATACGGAGATTAGCATGGTGCCTACGCAAGGATGACATTCAAATTTGTGAAGCCTTCCATATTTTTTTAAAAAGATAGTTTGCCTAAATTCACAGAATTCGAAATGATGAAACATACTAGAACCCATATCTGAATCTAAAGTCCATGCTCCTTTTTCTGCAAGAGTGGCGGTTGAGTCAGCAGAGAAATGGTGGTTAGCTGTTAAGTCCCTTTTGGCCAGACTCATGGCCTCAGCCATATAGGCTGTGTGATTAGGGAAGGAGGGAGGCTAAAAAATAGAGTAGATTTGCACCTCCTAGAATAATGGAAATAAAAACAAAAATAAACAAGTGGGACCTAATTAAACTTAAAAACTTTTGCACAGCAAAGGAAACGGTAAACAAGGTGAAAAGATGACCCTCAGAATGGGAGAAATTAATAGCAAATGAAACAACTGGCAAAGGATTAATTTCCAAAATATACAAGCAGCTCATACAACCCAGTACCAGAAAAACAAACAATCCAGTCAAAAAGTGGGCAAAAGACCTAAACAGACATTTCTCCAAAGAAGACATACAGATGGCTGATAAGCACATGAAGAGATGCTCAGTGTTGCTCATTATTAGAGAAATGCAAATCAAAACTACAATGAAGATATCACCTCACACCAATCAGAATGGCCATTATCAAAAAATTCACAAGCAACAAGTGCTGGAGAAGGTGTGGAGAAAAAGAGAACCCTCTTGCACTGCTGGTGGGAATGTAAATTAATACAGCTACTATGAAAGACAGTGTAGAGATTCCTTTAAAAAACTAAGAGTAAAACTGCCATATGACCCAGCAATCCCACTTCTAGGCTTATACCCTGAGGAAACAAAAACTGAAAAAGATACATGTATCCCAGTGTTTGGAGCACTATTTATACTAGCTAGGACATGGAAGCAACCTAGATGTCCATCAACAGATAAATAGATAAAGAAACTGTGGTGGGGGGGTGTGTTAGTTGCTCAGTCATCTATCCGACTCTCTGTGACCCCATGGACTGTAGCCCACTAGGCTCCTCTAAGAAGCTGTGGTACATATATACAATGGAATACTACTCAGCCATAAAAAGGAACACATTTGAGTCAGTTTTAATGAGGTGAATGAACCTAGAGCCTATTATACAGAGTGAAGTCAGTCAGAAAGAGAAAAACAAATATCGTATATTAACACATACATATGGAATCTAGAAAGATGGAACTGATGAACCTGTTGACAGGGCAGCAATTGAGATGCAGACATAGAAAACAGACTTATGGACAAGGGCAGGGAAGAGGAAGGAGAGGGTGAGATGAGTGGAGAGAGTAGCATGGAAGTGTACACCCTACCATATGTAAAATATAGATAACCAATGGAAATTTGCTCTATGACTCAGGGAACTCAAACTCGGGCTCTGCAATAACCTAGAGGGGTAGGAAAGGGTAGGAGGTGGGAGGGGGATTCAAGAGGAAGGGGACAGACGTACACCTGTGGCTAATTCATGTTGATATATGGCAGAAATCAAACCAAATATTGTAAAGCAATCATCAATCAATTAAAAAAAAAAGTATGTTTGGACAGTGAGAACACAAACAGAAGCCTCTGCTGGGACATATAAAGACCAAGAGAAATATGACCAAAGAGATCATCATTGGATTGATACTAGATCCACAATATTGAGGGATGAGTACTTGAGAAAAATGGAAATATAATTTGATAAGAGCTTTAAGAAAAGCCAGTTATAAGAGTAGCTAGAGGGACTTCCCTGATGGTCCAGGGGTTAAGAATTCACCTGCCAATGCAGGGGACATGGGTTCGATTCCATGGGATCTTCCTAGGAAGATCCTACATACCTCTGTGACTAAGCCCATGGGCCACAACTACTGAACCTGATGCCCTAGAGCCTGTGCTCCACAACTGGAGATGCCACCACAGTGAGAGGCCTGCACACTGCAATGGGGCAGGAGCCCCCACCTGAAACTAGAGAAAGCTCAAGCCCAGAAACGAAGACCCATTGCAATAAAAAAAATAAAGAGTAGCCAGAAGGGACCCCTAATCAGGTCTGGAGAGATGAAGATTATGGGAGACTTCTTAAAGAAGGGAATAAAGTGAAGGGCAAGGGAAGGACAATCCGAGCACTGGGGGTAGCCTGAATAGTGATAGTTGAATGGAGTATGCTAGAATAGTTGTGTGTTCGGTACTGGTGAAGTACCAGGCCAAGATTGGCAAAAGAGGAAATAATAGGAGCCAGAATTGGAGAGTCTTTATGTCTTGCTAAGAAAATTTGTAACTTAATCCTTAGCAATAACCTTTATCCTTGTTTGAATACTTGTTTGAAACTTTATCTTTGACCACCAGAGTAGCAATTTTGAAAGATCTCTCTGGATGAAGATGGATGGATTGGAGAGAGAGAAAATAGAGGTCAGAAGATAAGTTAGGAGGCCCTAAAAATAGTTTGGTCAACTGATGTGATCAAGGAGTGGTATTTGGGATGGAGAGGAGAGGACATCTTTGAGACATTTTTAGATGGAACAGTGGCTTACATTCAGTAGACATTTAATATGTGTGGAATATAAATTAGTAAGTTAGGACTGGATGTTGGATTTGGGCAATAAGAGAAAGGAGGAATCTGGAATTATCTCAAGCTTCCTCTGGCTTAGGTGACAAGTTTGCACAGTTATGCCTTTTTCACTGAGTTCTTGGCAGTACTGAGGCCAATGTGTGTCCTTTAAGATGTTTCTCAGATAATTTTCTCATAACACTTGAGGAATCTGCTTTTAATCTAGTGCTGGGATCCTCTGAGCCACCAGGGAAGCCCTCTAAATTTAATACAACTTGGTAATTACATGGCAAGGTGGTGCTAGTCTCATTTTACAGATTTGGAAACTGAGGTACAGAGTAGTTAAGTAACTTGCCTGGAATCATTCACCTACTCAGAGTTGAGAGAGATTCTTTTCTCTATGGCATGTAAAGCTCTTGGACTTCCCCTTGTGATTTCAACTGATTATAGGCCACAATAAAACAAACCATAAAATTTAGAAGATTGGATTGATCTGGTTACTCAGCTGTTAAGATGAGGCCATGAGTTAATTGTAAATCAGTGCAACTTCTAATTCAATCCAACAGACTGTACAGTATCATTTTCGTTACACAAAGAATGGTCTACTGATCCCTCCTTTGTGTTAAGAGGAAAAAAATTAAAACTCATAGAGACAGTCCACCATTTCCCTACCTTTCTTTTTCTTTATCAGATCTGGTTTCAGTCTTAACTGTCACTAAGATAACCATGAGCAAATTACTTATTTTTGCAGAGCCTCAGTTTTCTCACCTCTAAAAATATGGGAGATGTTCATTTAATAGTGCTGTTAGTATTATTTTTCAAATGCAGAAAGAGATTCAGGATTTGATAAGGATTATAAGTGCTTTGCCCAGGTCACATAGTAATTTAGTGGCATCTCTAAATAAGAAATGTGTTGAAATGGAAGCATTTTCTGGGGATCCTTGAGCTGAGACATGGTTCATAATTTAGTTTATTGGAAAACCCAGTCCTGATCCAGAGACAGTACATTGTCTCTTTTTTCTAGACCTCTACACATTATTTTTCAACAAAAATGAGATTATATGCTATGTTCTGTCCTGTAACACCTTAGTTTGTTTAAGGAATTATGAATTGTGTCATTTAGATTTGTTTTAGATAATGCTGTTAGTCGACATTGAGGTTGCTTTAACTTTCACTATTCATCAATAGCACAAAACAGAAATAACAGACTGAAAATAATGGAGAAATAAAAATGCAAAAAAGTGTGGGGACACTGATATTTACCCATTTTTAAAGAGACAAAAATGCTTTAAGAGGAGGAGCTAAGATGGTGGAGGAATAGGACAGGGAGACCACTTTCTCTCCCACAAGTTCATCGAAAGAACATTTGAACGCTGAGCAAACTCCACAAAAATGCTTTAAAATGCACAAAAGGTTGTAATACACAATATACACACAACTGCACACAAAAAGTTTCCTGTATTCAAAGCATAATAACTACCTGTATTCAAAGGCATCACTGACTCAATGGACATGAGTTTGAGCAAGCTCAGGGAGTTGGTGATGAACCGGGAAACCTGGCGTGCTGCAGTCCATGGGGTCACAAAGAGTCGGACACGACTGAGCGACTGAACTGAAAGCATAATGACTGGTTCAATGTTTCTACAAAAAAACACACTAAGATGGCTTTTGACTAGCCTCTGCTTGGCCAAATGGCGATAGGTCTACTCATCTGGAGCCATGTAAGGGAAAGGGAAAAGCAGAAGTGAGGGACATGATTGAAGACTGAGAAGCTTTTCATTAAGTAGTCTTAAAATCTACAGGCAAATGCAACCATTTTCAAAAGTGGTAGGGGACTAAAGCACTTACCGCTCTGTGCCAAGTATTTATGCTAGGTATTTTGCATGCTCCCTCTGTTAATTTTGAATCCACACTTGCCTCCCTTCAGAGCCCCTGTTGTTCCTACTGGATTATGATGGCTACCATAGGACGTCCAGAGCAGGAAACTCCTCCTGACTGTCAGTAGGAATATTGAGATGGGTGTCTACAAAGCAAGTTCAGGACTTCCCTGCTTTCTTCCCTAGCTACTCACATGCAGATATAGGAGAAGGAAAGAGGCACTGGTCCCAACATAAAGTGTTGTTGTTGTTCAGTCGCTCAGTTGTGTCCAACTCTTTGAGACCCCATGGACTACAGCATACCAGGCTTCCCTGTCCTTCACTATCTCCCAGAGTTTGCTCAAACTCATATCCATTGAGTCAGTGATGTCATCCAGTCATTTCATCCTCTGTCACCCCCTTCTCCTCTTGCCCTCAATCTTTCCTAGCATCAGGGTCTTTTCCAGTGAGTCAGCTCTTTGCATCAAGTGGCCAGAGTATTAGAGCTTCAGCATCAGTCCTTCCAATGAATATTCAGGGTTGATTTCCTTTAGGATTGACTGGTTTGCTCTCCTTGCTGTCTAAGGGACTCTCAGGAGTCTTCTCCAGCACCACAGTTCGAAAGCATCAGTTCTTTGGTGCTTAGTCTTCTTTATGGTCCGACTCTTAAATCCGTACATGACTCAAAAAACATACAACAAACAAATAAATTATTGTCTATTTTTTTAAATACCAAAACAGAGGCTCTGAGAGTTGATTTGCCTAAAGTCACAGAGCTAATAAGTAAAAGAGCTGGGATTTGAATCTAGGTCTACCTATAAATGAAACTCCTGCTGTCTCTAAAACACTGTGCAGTTTGTCTCAATTTGACACCTCCTCTAAACGTCCACAACAGTGTTACTTGTTTGTTTGTTTTTTCCCCAATTATTTTTATTAGTTGGAGGCAAATTACAATATTGTAGTGGTTTTTGCCATACATTGACATGAATCAGCCATAGATTTACATGTGTTCCCCATCCTGAATCCCCCTCCCACGTCCCTCCCCATCCCATCCCTCTGGGTCATCCCAGTGCACCAGCCCGGAGCACTTGTCTCATGCATCCAGCCTGGACTGGCGATATGTTTCACACTTGATAATATACATGTTTCGATGCTGTTCTCTCAGATCATCCCACCCTCACCTTCTCCCATGGAGTCCAAAAGTCTGTTCTATACATCTGTGACTCTTTTTCTGTCTTGCATTTAGGGTTATCGTTACCATCTTTCTAAATTCCATATATATGCGTTAGTATACTGTATTGGTGTTTATCTTTCTGGCTTACTTCACTCTGTATAATGGGCTCCAGTTTTATCCATCTCATAAAAATATGGAACGCTTCACGAATTTGCATGTCATCCTTGCGCAGGGGCCATGCTAATCTTCTCTGTATCATTCCAATTTTAGTATATGTGCTGCGGAAGCAAGCACAACAGTGTTACTTGTTTGAATCAACACTAGGGGAAGGTACATGGTCTGAACAAAAATAACATTCTACCTAAAAGTCTCTCTTGTAACTAACTCAGAATTGCAGCAGCCTCTCCAATCCAGAAGCCAGACCAAATTGGAGGGAAAGGGAGTCAGGTTAGTTGCTAAAATTCTTTTTGTTCTTCTTCCCAGTTGTCCTACAGCTCTTTGTATTTTCCTCTTTGACAGCCTTTTTGGGAAGACACCGAATACCAGTGTTACTTAAATGTCTTTCTCATAGAGGAAAAGAGTTCATAGAGGGCAAAGATTGTCTTTTCATTTTGCATTTATTGTAGTACCTAAAGCATAATAAGTGGTAAAGTACTTATTTATTTAATTGAATTGACCATAGCTTGTTTATTAGCTCACTTTTGAAGGCAATCACTCAGGTATTAACTTTTAATATATATACAATTCCAAAAAGGTTGAATTTCTGGCCTTCTAGCCCACAGCTAATTCAAGCACTGGGAAAGGGCTAGCTAAGAAAGTCTAAAAGGTTGCAGGCTTCAGGATGATAAAATGAATGTAAGAGTGTTAACTACCTGAGCATAAATAAAGATGCATTTAGATCTATGCCCCTAATTTCCTCCATTTTTTTTTTTAATTTTTAATTTTTTTTTTTGTCATACATTGATATGAATCAGCCATAGATTTACACGTATTCCCCATCCCGATCCCCCCTCCCCCCTCCCTCTCCACCCGATTCCTCTGGGTCTTCCCAGTGCACCAGGCCCAAGCACTTGTCTCATGCATCCCACCTGGGCTGGTGATCTGTTTCACCATAGATAGTATACATGCTGTTCTTTTGAAATATCCCACCCTCACATTCTCCCACAGAGTTCAAAAGTCTGTTCTGTATTTCTGTGTCTCTTTTTCTGTTTTGCATATAGGGTTATCGTTACCATCTTTCTAAATTCCATATATATGTGTTAGTATGCTGTAATGTTCTTTATCTTTCTGGCTTACTTCACTCTGTATAAGGGGCTCCAGTTTCATCCATCTCATTAGGACTGATTCAAATGAATTCTTTTTAACGGCTGAGTAATATTCCATGGTGTATATGTACCACAGCTTCCTTATCCATTCATCTGCTGATGGGCATCTAGGTTGCTTCCATGTCCTGGCTATTATAAACAGTGCTGCGATGAACATTGGGGTGCACGTGTCTCTTTCAGATCTGGTTTCCTCAGTGTGTATGCCCAGAAGTGGGATTGCTGGGTCATATGGCAGTTCTATTTCCAGTTTTTAAAGAAATCTCCACACTGTTTTCCATAGCGGCTGTACTAGTTTGCATTCCCACCAACAGTGTAAGAGGGTTCCCTTTTCTCCACACCCTCTCCAGCATTTATTGCTTGTAGACTTTTGGATAGCAGCCATAGACTTTAAAATAACAAAATGTTACTAGAGATAATGAAGGACATTTTATAATAATGAAGGAGTCATTCATGAAGATAAAACAGTTATAAACATATACTTCATAACAGAGCCCCAAAATACATGAAATAAAAGCTAACAGAAATGAAGGCAAAAGACAGTTCAATAGTAGTAGTTGAAGACTTCAGTACCTCTCTTTCAATAATGGGTTGAACAACTATGCAAAGGATCAACAAAGAAATAGAAGACTTATACAGCACTGTACACCAACTACACCTAACAGATATCTGTAGGACACCCCAACAACAGTCTTTGACAATCAGAAGAATTTAATTATTTTCTAGTACACATATAACCTTCTCCAGTATAGACTATGTGCTAGGCCATAAAACAACTCTCATTTAAGAGAGTGAACTCATACAGATTATGTTCTTCAATCACAGTGGATTAGAATTATAAATCAATAATAAGTTTACAATTTAGTGACAATTAAATAACGTGCTCCTGAATAATCAGTGGGCCAAAGAAGAAATCGCAAGGGAAACTAGAAAATACTTGGAGATGAGTGAAATACACCTGACCAAGACTTACAGGATATAGCTAAAGTAGTACTTAGAAGGAAATTTATAGCTATAAAAGCCTATATTAAAAATGAAGAATAACCTCAACTCAGTAATGTAACCTCTTACCTTAACACTCTGGGGGAAAAAAGAGCAGACTAAACCTTAAGCAAGACAAGGAAATAATAAAGATTAGAGCAAAAATCAGTGAAATTTTAAAAAAATTTTAAATCAATAAACCAAAAGTTGTTTCTTTAAAAAGAGCAACAAAATTGGCAAACTTTTATGTAGACTGATTAAGAATAAAAGAGAGGAGACTTAAATTACTAAAATCAGGAATGATATAGGGAGCATTACTACTGACTTTACAGAAATAAGGATTATAAGGGAATACTATGAAACAGTTGTATGACAACAGATCAGATATCTAGGTGAAATGGATGAATTGTATATGGCCCCTGACTTAATAATGATGGTTTGACTTGGGATTTTTCACCTTTGCAGTGGTGTGAGAGTGTTACATATTCAGTAGAAGCTATACTTCAGATTTTGAATTCTGACATTTTCCTGGGCAAGCAACACACAGTATTGTAGTTTCTCATGATGCTGGGCAGCAGCAATGAGCAGCAACTCCCAGTCAGCCACATGATCATGTGGATAACAACCAACACACTTAAAACCATTCTGTACCCACACAACCATTCTGTTTTCAACTTTGAATACAATATTCAATAAATTAACTATGTAATACTTTATTTTAAAACAGACTTTGTGTTAGATGATTTTGTCCATCTATAGGCTAATGTAAGTGTTCCAAGCATATTTAATTGTAGGCTGCTGCTGCTGCAAAGTCGAATCAGTCGTGTCTGACTCTGTGCGACCGCATAGACAGCAGCCCACCAGGCTCCCCTGTCCATGGGATTCTCCAGGCAAGAACACTGGAGTGGGTTGCCGTTTCCTTCTCCAATGCATGAAAGTGAAAAGGGAAAGTGAAGTCGCTCAGTCGTGTCCGACTCTCAGCGACCCCATGGACTGCAGCCTACCAGACTCCTCCATCCACGGGATTTTCAGGCAAGAGTACTGGAGTGGGTTGCCAGTGCCTTCTCTGAATTGTTGGCTAGGTTACGCTATTATGTTTGGTAGATTAAATATATTAAATGCACTTTCAACTTAAAATATTTTCAACTTATCAGGACGTAACCCCATCATAAGTCAGGGAAGATCTGTCCCAGAAAGACAACCAACCAACCAACAAACTTCCCACAAAGAAAAGCCCAGGACAGGATAGCTTCATTGGTGAGTTCTAACAAATATTTAAATAAGAATTAACACTAACCCTCCTCAGACTCCTCCAAAAAATAGAAGAAGGGGGAATCATTCTATAAGGCAAATATTGTCCTGATACCAAAACCAGACAAAGACATCATAAGAAAACCACAGACCAATATCCCATAAATGTGGAAGTCCTCAACAAGATACTAGCAAAATGAGCAATAACTTATAGAAATGGTTATATTATATACTACAACCAAGTGGGGTTTATCCCAGAGGTGCAAGAGCCACTCATAATAGGAAAATCAATCAGTGCAGCACACCATATTAAAACATTCAAGTACAGAATTCACATAATCATCTCTATAGATGAAGAAAAAGGTTTTGACAAACTCTGATACCCTTTCGTAATTTAAGAAAACAAAGAAATAAACAAGCACTCCAGCAAACTAGGAATAGAAAGAACTTCCTCAGCCTGATAAAGGACATCTGTGAAAAGCCATGGCTATCATCATACTTAACAGAAAAGGACTGAATGCTTTTCCTGTAACATTGTGAACAGGACAAGGATGTCCAGTCTCATCCCTTCTATTGAACATTGTGCTGGGGCAGCTGGGCAAGAAAATGAAATAAGAAGTCATCCAGATTGGAAAAGAAGAATTAAAACTGTCTGTATTTGCAGATGAAGTGATTTGCATATAGAAAATTCTGAGGAATCCATGCAAAAACTATTAGAACTAGTAAATGTGTTCAACAGGGTTGCAAGATACAAGATCAATACACAGAAGTCAATCTATACAGTTGTAATAAACAATCCAAAAATGAAATTATGAAGCAATTCTGTTTATAATAGCATCAAACAAAAAAGGAATAAATTTAACAAAAGCATAAAATTGTTTACTCTGAAAACTGCAAAACATTCTTGAAAGAAATTATAAATCTAAATAATGAGAAAAATGCCCCATGTTCATGGATTGAAAGATTGAATATTTTTAAGATGGTGATACTTTCCCAGTTGATCCCCAGGTTTGACGCAATCCCTATCAAAATCCCAGCTGACTTATTTGCATATTTTGACAAGCTGTTCCTGAAATTCACACAGAAATTCAAAGGATCCGTATTAGCCAAAACAGTCTTGAAAAAGAAAAAATTTGGAGGACCCACACTTCCCAATTTCCCAGAGTTATTAAAAAGCTACAGTAATCAAGACCACATGGTTCAGGCATAAGGATAGATGTATGGATCACTGGAATTGTATCGAGTATCCAGAAATAAGCCCTTGGATTTACAGTCAGTGACTGTTTAACAAGGGTACCAAGAACAATTCAGTGGAGGAAAGAATAGTCTTTTCAACATATGGTGCTGGGACAACTAGATAATCCACACATGAAAGAATGAAATAGGACGCCTGCTTTACACCATATGCAAAAATTAACTCAGAATCATTCAAAGACCTAAATATAAGAGCTTGAACTATAAAATTCTTATAAGAAAACCTGGAGATAAATCTTTGTGACCTTAGATTTGGCAAGGGTTTCTTAGATATGACACCAGTAGTACAAGGAGCCAAAGGAAAAAAATATGTAGATTGGATTTCATTAAAGTTAAAAAAGCTTTTGTACTTCAAAGGACACCATCAAGAAAGCAAAAAGACAGTCCACATATTTGGGATAAAATATTTGCAAATTACCTGACTAATAAGGAACATATACCTGTGTCTATATGTCAAGAATTCTTACAACTCAGTAATAAAAAAAAAAAACAATTAAATATGCAAAGAATCTGAATAGGCAGTTATCCAAAGATGATGTACAAGTGGCTGATAAACATAGGAGATGTTTAACATTAGTCATCAGGGAAATGCTGATTCAAAACTACAGTGAGATTCTGCTTAATACCCTTAAAGTGGCTGTAATTAAAAAGGCAGGTAGTAACAAGTGTTGGCAAGCATATGGAGAAATTGAAACTCTCATAGACTGCCTGTGGGAGTGTAAATCTGGTATAGCCATTTTGGAAAACAGTGTGGCTGTTCCTCAGGTGATTTCCTATCTCTATGGCCTTGCTTATACTGTTCTTTTTATTTGGGAATGCCAATCCTTTTATCTTTGCCTGTCAGAATCCTGCCTGTCCCACAAAGCCCAGCTCAGATTACAATTTCCCAAGCCTATATTCTTAGGTTCTGCTAGGTTGTGTGTCTCTTTTTAGTATTAAAAAATTGCTTTTCAAAATGCTTTTACTGATTTCCCATTGTTTCAGATTCTTCCTAACACTCGATACTGTCAGACTTATTTGTTAATGTTTGTTAGTCTGATAGGTTTGAAGTGATATTATATCCCATCTACTTGAGTTTTGCTGATTACTAGTGTCTTTGAACATCTTTTTCTTTTCTCCTCCATCTCCTGAGTCATTTGAGTAATTTTTTTCTGTGAATTGCATGATGAGATTCTGTTGGCTTATTTTCATTTTCTTATTGATTAATATGAGTTCTTTATTCTGGATACTAGTTCTTTTTTCAGTTCAGTTCAATCGCTCAGTCATGTCCAACTCTGTGACTCCATGGACTGCAGCATGCCAGGCCTCCCTGTCCATCACCAACTCCTGGAGTTTACTCAAACTCATGTCCATTGAGTCAGTGATGCCATCCAATCATCTCATCCTCTGTCATCCCCTTTTCCTCCCACCTTAAATCTTCCCTAGCATCAGGGTCTTTTCCAATGAGTCAGTTCTTCACATCAGGTGGCCCCAGTATTGGAGTTTCAGCTTCAGCATCCATCCTTCCAATGAATATTCAAGACAGATTTCCTTTAGGATGGACTGGTTAAATCTCCTTGCAGTCCAAGGGACTCTCAAGAGTCTTCTCCAACACCATAGTTCAGAAGCATCAGTTCTTTTTTAGATGTGTGATAAATATCTTTTCTCACTCTGTGCTTGTTTTTTAACTGTTTATATTATTATTATATATTATAATAGCATCTTGTCATACAGATTTAAATTTTGATAAGTTAAATTTATCAACCTTTTATGGTTTGTTTTGTTTGTTTTGGTCTCATCTAAGAAATACTTTCTAATCCCAGGGTCATTCTACTATTTTTTTCTAATAGTTTTAAACTTTTTGTTTCTTTAATTCAGGTCTTTGATCTTTCTGGAATTGGAGAAGTGTGAGGTGGGGATCTAATGTTTTTTTCTTCACATGGAAAACCAAGTATCCCAGTAAATTTTACTGAATCTGAGCAAGATTCTTCCCTTTACCAGATCTTATGAAACACAACAGTGAAATGAAAGAGTGAATTGATCTGGAAGGGAAAGGGACTCATGGACCAAATCATCAATTTGCAAAATTTCAACTGCTTTTTTCTTTTAAAAGATAAGTGCAGGGAGAGCAGAAATCTTGCACCAAACAATCTATAAAGTGCTGACTACCTCCCACCTGTCTTATACCAATAGATTTGGGGTGGGGTAGGGAGCAGCAGCTGGAGAAGGCAATGAGAACCCACTCCAGTGTTCTTGCCTGGAGAATCCCAGGGACGGCAGAACCTGGTGGGCTGCCGTCTATGGGGTCTCACAGAGTCAGACATGACTGAAGAGACTTGGCAGCAGCAGCAGCAGGGAGCACCAGCAGCATACTCCTGGATTGGTGATTGGGACAGACTAGGTCATCTATTTTCCATTAAAATTTCTCTCATACTGGCAGACAGGGAACTTTGGAAATATTTTTTAGGTTTGTAAAAGAATGTTTTATCCTGAGCAGTAGCACAGATTTACCTTATATGCTTGCTAAGTCGCTTCAGTCGTGTCCGACTCTGTGCAACCCCATAGACGGCAGCCCACCAAGCTGCCCCGTCCCTGGGATTCTCCAGACAAGAACACTGGAGTGGGTTGCCATTTCCTTCCCCAATGCATGAAAGTGAAAAGTGAAAGTGAAGTCGCTCAGTCATGTTCGACTCAGCGACTCCATGGACTACAGCCCACCAGGCTCCTCCGTCCATGGGATTTTCCAGGCAAGAGTACTGGAGTGGGGTACCATTGCCTTCTCCTAAGTATATGCTCTCTCTAAGTATATGCTTACTTAGGAGCAATTTTATTATTAGCTTTAATATAGCCCATTTTCTTATCTCTGTTTTTTGTGATTTTTTTTTCCACTGAAGACTTTATCAAGCTAAGTCTGGTCTGGTTTTAGCATCCTTTCTCTTCTTGGCCAGCCATGGTGGATGACCCACAGGTTGGTGCCTCTCACCTGATGGGTGAGTTCTCCCTGAAGGTGCAGCATAACTGGAGCACAGTTGATTACTGGATAGTCCTCCCTTTCTTGTTATCTCAGGGGGAGTTGCCTTGCCACAACTAAGAAAAGTGCCTCACTTACACCCTTATATCACCCTGGGGCTCAGCAGTGGGAGGCTGGTCAGGTGGGCTTTGAATCCATAGTATAGGCAACCTCAGATTCAGGTCAATGGGCTGATCTGGAGCCAGCACTGCCGGGCTGCTGCCTCCTGCTGTCGACCTACATTCTCACCAGGATAGCACTCCTAGCAGCCAGGCCTCCAAACTCGTAAGAGCAATTAAGATTTAGGCCTTTTTTCCCCCTGGAACTCACAGATTCAAGGGTCAATTTAATTTTTCTTTCCTCCTGCTTATTAAAGAAAAGAGAAAAAGCCCACAAACTGCAATTAAAGTATTTCCCATCTTTACTTTGTAGCCTGTCAACTCAAAGCAGTAAAAGCGATTTTGCTATCAGGATGAAGTTTTGTGAGCTCTGTCTCCTAAACATCTTTGTAGTTTCCCTCTCTTTGTCCCATTGTTACTGTTTTAGCTTTGCCTTTGGGCTGTTGCCACAACTTCCCATCTGGTTCCTCCTCCTCTGATCTCATCAACTCCGAACCCCTTTCTATATTGCTACTAGAGTAGTTTTTATAGAACACAAATCTGAAACTCCCCAGTTTAAAATCCTCCAATGGATTCTTTTTATAAACTAATTAATTTAATTTTGGCTGTGCTGGGTATTCGTCGTTGTGTTCAGGCTACTTTTCATCGAGGTGCACAAGCTTCTCGTGGTGACTTCTCTTGTTGTGGAGCACAGGTTCTAGGCAGCACAGGATTCAGTTTGTGGCATGAAGACTCTAGATAGAGCTCGAGCTCAGTAGTTATGGCACACAGGCTTAGTTGCTCCTCAGCATGTGGAATCTTCCTGGACCAGGGGTCAAACCCATGTCCCCAGTATTCACAGGCAGATTCTGTACCACCACCTTCAAGAGATTATTTACTGATAAACTCTTACCCACACTCTATAAACCCAGTCATGCTGAACTGTTTGCCATTTGCCTGATATGGCATATGTTTTTATGCCTTCATGCATGAAATTAATATATATTTCTTTATCCCTACCCCACACACCTCTGACAGGCTCATCTTATTCATTGTTCAAAGCCAACTAAAATGTTTCTTCTGAAAAGCTGTTCCCAGCCATCTCAGACCTGTTCTTCACTTCCTCCTCAGCATTTCACTAACATGCCAACCTTCTCTGATTTTATATCATATATATTGCCTATAGATAGATTAATATAAATTACCTATATTATTTCCCTGTTGCACTGTAAGCTCTATGTAGAGAACCTTGCACCATGCTTATTAACACAATAAGCATTTGCTCGATGCTAACAGTGCTCATGGATAATGATGAAGAAATCTGGATTAAGTCACTTTAGGCCTTCACTGACCACTTATTACCAGTCTTATTATGTCAATTCAGTTTTTTTTTTTTAAGGGAAAAAAAGAGTGATCAAGGCAGGAAGAAGATGAAATTATTTTAAGGGAAGGTGGTTTTTAAATTGGGAAGTCTGGCCAAAGATGGGTGGTCAGGACAGGGAAGAGTTGAAAGAATTGAGTCTGGATTTGAACAAGAAAAAATTCTGGAAGAATGACTGATATCATATCTGTGGATTGTTGTGCTGGAGCAGGGGAAACAGACATGTTCTGTGAGGGTGGAACTAGGACCTGTAGTTTGGAAGCTGTTCAGGGTTAGATTCCTTCCAAGGTTGATTTTTAGTGCAAAGTAAAGAAATTTCTTAGCTTCCAGAGCTCTTCAGAAGAAGCTTTGACTGCCTGAAGAGGTTCTGAATACACCATCATTAGAAGGTGTGCTGGCATAGGCTGTGTGACCAGCCATGTGGGCCACTATTGAAGATATTCCAGTGCTGGATGGCAAATTGGACTCAGTCACCTCTAATCTCTCTTCTAACTCTGTAATTCAGTGCTCGTGTGATGCTTTTCAGTAATGTGAGCATGGTCTATATTAGGACACCGAGTGGGAACAGAATAGCTTTTAAAAAAAAACAACCTGAACCATCTTTGATCAAAGCAATTCTCCTGAGTAATTTCCTGTTTTCTCAGGTTTTGAACCTGAAATACGAATGTTGGCGAAGAAAATAGCAGCCAAATCCAGAGGTTTACGCAAAGCAGACTCGTGTTTTGAGAGAGGTTGGTAGAGTGGACTTTGTCTCATTCAGCCAGCCCAGTTCTGTAGCCACTCTCTTTTTACTAGTTGTGTGAGATAAATCTAAGCTTCAATATCCTCATCTATAAAATGAGACTAATAATATATTTCATAAAGTTAGGGTAAAAATTAAATCAGATAAAGAAGTGCCTGATACAGTGCTCAGAACATACTACAAATTCAAAATATATCCTTCCTTTTGCCTTCTTCTTTCTCATTTTGAGAGAATTAAAGTGTTTGAAGTTTTTGTTTGTTTTTATTGTTTGGTTGTGTTGCTTATTTGGTTTTTTGGTTACCCCTGGGGTGGGAGGTACAGTTTTTTTTATTTTATTTGTGAGCTTCAGACCTGGAGTGTCTTCATTGCATAAGTGTCCCCCCTGCTCACAGCGACAAAATCCTCTTTGTCTTCCTGACCCAAGGAGTTAGTCTTCTACTAGCTTTTTGATACACTGCTATTTGTACTTCCTAAAGATCAAATCATTTCAGAAATGATTCCTCTTGAAAGTAATTTCTAATTTCCGTATTAATCAAAAAATAGCTTTATATTTCTTCAGTCCTAATTCTAGTAACAGTAAAAGGGATAGATTGTATTAACATCTATAAAGCAATTAAAATGTACACCTCAGAATCCCAGGAAACTTGATCACTACTGAAGCTTTTGAGGTACAAGAGAGAAAAGCTTATTTGTGGCCAGTTATTCTCATCACTCTTGACCTTCAAAAAATATAAATACAGGAGGGGCATACTTGTTTCCAAGGAGAAAGTCCTAGTTATTTGGTAGGTGTGGAAAAAGCCAGTTCCCACCACTGATTTGGGCTTCTCTTGTGGCTCAGCTGCTAAATAATCTGCCTGTAATGCAAGAGACCTGGGTTTGATCACTGGGTTGGGAAGATCCCCTGGAGAAGGGAAAGGCTACCCACTCCAGTATTCTGGCCTGGAGAATTCCATGGACTGTAGTGTCCATAGGGTCACAAAGAGTCGGACGCGACTGAGCGACTTTGACTCACTCACCACTGATTTACTAAATAATCTTAGCCAAAAAATCACTTTACCTCTGTGAACCTTGATTTCCTTATCTACAACATGGGGGAAATAACGTTAGTGTTGTTTTGAGACTTGAGTGACATCAGTTCAGTTCAGTTCAGTCGCTCAGTCATGTCCAATTCTTTGCGACCTCATGAATCGCAGCACACCAGGCCTTCCTGTCCATCACCAACTCCCAGAGTTTACTCAAACTCATGTCCATCAAGTCGGTGATGCCATCCAGCCATCTCATCTTCTGTCGTCCCCTTCTCCTTCTGCCCCCAATCCCTCCCAGCATCAGGGTCTTTTCCAGTGAGTCAACTCTACGCATGAGGTGGCCACAGTACTGGAGTTTCAGCTTCAGCATCAGTCCTTCCAATGAACACCCAGGACTGATCTCCTTTAGGATGGACTGGTTGGATCTCCTTGCAGTCCAAGGGACTCTCAAGAGTCTTCTCCAACACCACAGTTCAAAAGCATTAATTTGCATTGGTGGTATAGTGGTGAGCATAGCTGCCTTCCAAAAGCATTAATTTTTTGGCACTCAGCTTTCTTCACAGTCCAACTCTCACATCCATACATGACCACTGGAAAAACCATAGCCTTGACTAGACGGACCTTTGTTGGCAAAGTAAAGTCTCTGCTTTTTAATATGCTGTCTAGGTTGGTCATAACTTTTCTTCCAAGAGTAAGAGTCTTTTAATTCCATAGCATGTGTTAAAGTATATTTTGTCTGAGTGGTAGATGAAACATCCATGTTGTATCACCATGCACTTCAGCAGATCCAGGCAGTCTTGGGGAACTGGGACTTGGAATGCACTCTGCTCACTTGGGTGGAGCAGAGCCTGTCCAGAGTCTTGGGAGTGTGCTGAGAAGACTTCAGCAGGGAATAATTGCAACCTAACAAGTGTTGCTATGTCCTGAAGCTTACATTGTAGTGACAGAAGTTGAGCAGTCTCCTGTAAGTAGGTAAACATATAGTATGTCAGGTTGTTAACCTCTGTGAAGGAAAACAAAGCAGGATAAGAAGCACAGAAAGTAATGAAAGTTGAAGGTACTGTTTTAGAAAGAATGTATGATGACCTTTGAACAGAATTCCAGAAAGGAGGAAAGGGGAAGGGTGAAGGTTCTGAAGTGGGGAAATGGTTGACACATTTAAAGAATAGCGCTGAGGCCATTGTGGCTGGAGTAGATTACCATGGAGGCAAGTAGTAGGGCTTTCCTGAAAGCTCAGCTGGTAAAGAATCCCTGCAATACAGGAGATCCCAGTTTGATTCCTGGGTTGGGAAGATCTGCTGGAGAAGGGATAGGCTACCCACTCCAGTATTCTTGGGCTTCCCTGGTGGCTCAGCTGGTAAAGAATCTGCCTGCAATGTGGGAGACCTGCCTTTGATCCCTGGGTTGGGAAGATCCCCTGGAGAAGGGAAGGGCTACCCACGCCAATATTTTGGCCTGGAGGATTCCCTGGACTGTATAGTCCATGGGGTTGCAAAGAGTCAGAAACGACTGAGTGACTTTCACTTTCAAGTAGTAGGAGAGGAAGTTAAGAGGTAACCGAAGTTCAGGTGGGTCACTGAAAGGATTTTTTTGTGGTTGTCATGGGAAGCTATGTGGGGTTTAAAGAGAGGAGTGTTGTGATCTCATTTAACGTTTTAAGGGGTTGTTCTGGTTGCTGTGGGAAACAGACTGCATGGCAACAAAGAAGCAGAGAGACCAGTTAAGAAGCTATTGCAATCATCTAGGTTAAGAAATAATGATGACTTGGACTAGAATGGAAAGTATATAAGTAACAAGATATGGTCAGATTTTGAATATTTTCTGAAGGTGGCACTGAAAATGAATTAGATGTGAATAGGAGAAAAAAGTAGAGTCAAAGATGGCTGTAAGATTTTTGACCTGAGGAACTAGAAGAATGAATTATCTTTTACTGGTGTGGAGAAAAAGCTTAGAGAACAGATTTGGAAGGTAGAAAGTAAATATTTAGAAGATAGAAAGTAAGTATTTAATTTTGAATCATAATTTTAAATAATAATTTCTAAGTTTTTGAACTCTTAACTGTTTGCCTGGCTCCTAGCACTTTGAGGTCTTACTAATTTAATACTTATACCAACCTATTAGGTAAATAATATTATTAGTCTAATTTTATAAATGGGAAAACTAAAGCACAGCAAATGGCCCAAGGTCACACAAATAATTAGTGATGTTCCTGGAGTTCAAACCTAAGCTTAGATGTAGCTCCAGAGACCATACTCTTAGCCACTCTGCCATATAAACTTGATGTCTAGCAAACATCCAAGTGGAGATGTTGAGTAAGCAGTTAAATACTATATGAGTCAGGCGTTCAGGAGAGAAGTCCAGTCTAGCTGTATGAAACTTAAGCGTAGGTAGTGAACATAAAAATGAAAAGATATGTTAGGGCCAATGACCATAAAGGGAGATATACTCACAAGAAGAAAAAATGATGAGATCAAGCTCTAAAACGCAACCTAGCTTTCAGGTGTGGTTAACCTATCAGTCCTGCTTCTTAGATCCAGGGAGGGAACAAGCCAAGCTTCTTATGGATGTCCCCAAATGCTACCCTTCATCCTTCTGCCTGGAATGTTCTCCCTCCCCTTTTTTTTGTCTACATCAAGGGACACCTAGTACCCAGTATAATCCCTGGCAGACAACAGGTAATAAATAAATGGTTATTGAAGGCCCCTTCTCTTCTCACTTGACAGCCTTGTCAGGCACTTTTCAGGGTGCATTCCAACTGTCCACTTATCTATTTTTCTCCTTCATTACTTGGTGACGTTTTCAAGGCCAGGAATCCTCTTGATTTTGTTTTGTTTTTAAACCTTTCATAGCTTCAAAATACAACCCCTAAGTAATATCTTTATTGAGTTCCTACTCTCTGCCTTGGGGCTTCCCAGATGGCTCAGTTCAGTTCAGTCACTCAGTTGTGTCCAACTCTTTGTGACCCCATGGACTATAGCATGCCAGGCTTCCCTGTCCATCACCAACCCCCAGAGCTTGCTCAAACTCATGTCCATCAAGTCAGTGATGCCATCCAACCATCTCATCCTCTGTTGTCCCCTTCTCCTTCTGCCTTCAATCTTTTCTGGCATCAGGGTCTTCAGGACTGATTTCCTTTAGGATGGACTGGTTGGATCTCCTTGCAGTCCAAGGGACTCTCAAGAGTCTTCTCCAACACCACAGTTCAAAAGCATCAATTCTTCGACGCTCAGCTTTCTTTATAGTCCAACTCTCACATCCATACATGACTACTGGAAAAACCATTAGCTTTGACTAGACAGACCTTTGTTGGCAAAGTAATGTATCTGCTTTTGAATATGCTGTCTAGGTTGGTCATAGCTTTTCTTCCAAGGAGCAAGCGTCTTTTAATTTCATGGCTGCAGTCACCATCTGCATTGATTTTGGAGCCCCCCAAAATAAAGTCTCTCACTGTTTCCATTGTTTCCCCATCTATTTGCCATGAAGTGATGGGACTGGATGTCCATCCAGTGGTGGGTCATGGCATCCGGTCCCCAGTGGCTCAGCAGTGAAGAATCCGCTGAGTCAAGAGACACAGGTTCGATCCCTGGGTTGGAAAGATGCCCTGGAGAAGGAAATGGCAACACACTCCAGTATTCTTGCCTGGAGGAGCTTGACGGGCTACAATCCATGGAGTCTCAATGGTCAGACATGATTTAACAACTAAAGCACAACAAATTCTAGGCCTTATATGTGCTAGACGCCAGAGATCCCAGCAGCATCAAAAGAGGCAGTAGGATGAGTAATACGAGTTAGGGACAAGGAAACAAAATGAGTAAAACAAAACCAGGAACATTGTTGGGAGGAAGCCCAGCTTACCTATGATACTCTTTCTGGACAGAGGAAGTTGATGGTGGGGAAGAGATATTCTCTACTGGCCACGCAGACTATTCATCCCTAGCCTGTGTTTGAAGAAAGTGGGGAAAACCACTAGACCATTCAGATATGACCTAAATCAAATCCCTTATGACTATACAGTGGAAGTGAGAAATAGATTCTGATAGAGTGCCTGATGAACTATGGATGGAGGTTCGTGACACTGTACAGGAGACAGGAATCAAGACCATCCTCAAGAAAAAGAAATACAAAAAAGCAAAATGGCTGTCTGAGGAGGCCTTACAAATAGCTGTGAAAAGAAGAGAAGCGAAAAGCAAAGGAGAAAAGGAAAGATATACCCATTTGAATGCAGAGTTCCAAAGAAGAGCAGGGAGAGATAAGAAAGCCTTCCTCAGTGATCAGTGCAAAGAAATAGAGGAAAACAATAGAATGGGAAAGACTGCAGATCTCTTCAAGAAAATTAGAGATACCAAGGGAACATTTCACGCAAAGATGGGCTCAATAAAGGACAGAAATGGTATGGACCTAACAGAAGCAGAAGATATTAAGAAGAGGTGGCAAGAAAACACAGAAGAACTGTACAAAAGAGATCTTCATGACCCAGATAATCACGACGGTGTGATCACTCACACTCACCTAGAGCCAGACATCCTGGAATGTGAATTCAAGTGAGCCTTAGAAAGCATCACTATGAACAGAGCTAGTGGATGTGATGGAATTCCAGTTAAGCTATTTCAAATCCTCAAAGATGATGCTGTGAAAGTGCTGCACTCAATATGCCAGCAAATTTGGAAAACTCAGCAGTGGCCACAGGACTGGAAAAGGTCAGTTTTCATTCCAATTCCAAAGAAAGGCAATGCTGAAGAATGCTCAAACTACCACACAATTGCACTCATCTCACACGCTAGTAAAGTAATGCTCAAAATTCTCCAAGCCAGGCTTCAGCAGTACGTGAACCATGAACTTCCAGATGTTCAAGCTGGCTTTAGAAAAGGCAGAGGAATCAGAGATCAAATTGCCAACATCCGCTGAAGAATTGATGCTTTTGAACTGTGGTGTTGGAGAAGACTCTTCAGAGTCCCTTGGACTGCAAGGAGATCCAACCAGTCCATCCTAAAGGAGATCAGTCCTGGGTGTTCATTGGAAGGACTGATGTTGAAGCTGAAGCTCCAATACTTTGGCCACCTCATGCGAAGAGCTGACTCATTTGAAAAGACCCTGATGCTGGGAAAGATTGAGGGCAGGAGGAGAAGGGGATGACAGAGGATGAGATGGTTGAATGGCATCACCGACTCAATGGACATGGGTTTGGGTGGACTCCGGGAGTTGGTGATGGACAGGGAGGTCTGGCGTGCTGCGGTTCATGGGGTTGCAAAGAGTCAGACATGACTGAGCGACTGAACTGAACTGAGCCTGTGTTTGAGGAGCTTGGATGCTTGCTGTCTGGGTTGAGGGGAGGAGGTGGTGGTTTGCTCAAGGAGTAGGAAAGAGGACCTGATCAAGCGCTGTTGTATACAGGTAAAGAAGACATAGCTATGCCTTCAAGAAACTTAACAGGTTGAGGAAAGGGGGAAGGACAGGGAATGTAAAGAAACCATTGAAGTACACTGTGATAAATTCTGTAATTGGGGATGCCTGTGTCTTCAAATTTGTTCTCTTCTATAGGATAGAAGATACAGATAGAGTTCAGTGAAGTATAAGTCACTTTCAGACAATCAGAGCAGTCTCACAGTGGAGGAGGGTGCTGAGTCTCATGAAAGAGTTTGTGGTCAGTAGAGATGTAAGGGCAGAGATGAATGATGCCATGAATATGTTGTAGAGGAGCTGTAGCCTCAAATGTGAGGGTAGACCAAATGGCCTTGAAGTTACTTCTAATCTCTGCAAATCTGTGAACCTAAGTCCCTGCCTTTCTCTCAGCCTGAGAATGTCATCTAGAAAATGAAGGTCTTTATAATGCTGCCGTTCTTTGATACCTGTCAAATTCAAGTGGAAAAAAAAATTCTTAGAAACACTGAAGGAAGATCCTATAATTGCCCCTAAAAGTAAAAGACATCTGAAATGATGTAATAGGGGTGTCATTACTCTTGGCTGTGACATCTCTCACGTGAAGCTGAATACAGATTTCAGCCATGAGACCAGATCACTTTATTTTCTAGATTAAACCCTTGACTTTGGCAGACCTCCATATTGCTAATTCGGAGAAGGCAATGGCACCCCACTCCAGTACCCTTGCCTGGAAAATCCCATGGACGGAGGAGCCTTGGTGGGCTGCAGTCCATGGGGTTGCTAAGAGTAGGACGTGACTGAGCGGCTTCACTTTCACTTTTCACTTTCATGTATTGGAGAAGGAAATGGCAACCAACTCCAGTGTTCTTGCCTGGACAATCCCAGGGACAGGGGATCCTGGTGGGCTGCTGTCTATGAGGTCACGCGGAGTTGGACACGACTGAAGCGACTTAGCAGCAGCATATTACTAATCAAGTGACAACAAGTTGGCTGCCTTGGCTCTGAAGTCAGCAAATGATTGGGGAGTAGAGAGAGATGAATTTTCTTTGGAGTTGGAAAGGATTTAGGGAAAGGCATATTAACAAAGATACATTATTAAAGCTCAGTATTTACAAATCCCAAAGAAGCTTTTAGGGATTTAGGGATTTAATCTTTGACTTTTAAAATCAGCTTTCCATTGTCAGTCAAAATACCAATGAGCATTAAAAAAAACTGTAGCAAGCAGTGAGACAGGCACTTACACACTGCTAGTGTGAGTACAAATTGATAGTCTTTCTAGAAAGCAGTGTGTGCAAAGTATGTGAAGTCTCTTAGCATGTCACTTCTCATCATTTCTGCTGCTGTTTCCCTGATCTGAGCCCCGTCATCCATGCAAGGAGTTTATAGGAGCTCCTAACTGGTCTCTAGGCTTCTCTATTCTTCCCCCATTATGGTCTGTTTTCCACACAGCAGAGTGACGTTTTTCAAGCCTAAGTCAGATTATGTTATTATTCTGCTCAAGATCCCGTCATGGCTTCTCATTTCACTCAGAGTAAAAGTTTGAAGTCCTTACAGGGCCTATAGGCCCCTAGGTGAACTGCCCAGCCTTTTATCTGACTCATCTACTGCTTCTTCCCTCCTCATTTGTTCCACTTCAGCTACACTGGCCTCTTCACTGTTCCTCAGACATGTCCCGTATCATATACCCCCAACTTAGAGCCATTGTGCTGAGTATTTCCTTCATCTGAAATGCTCTTCCTTCAGCCATCTGCTTGGTTAACTATTTCCTTCAAGTCTTTCTGGAAATCTTACTTTGTCTGTGACATTATTCACAATATCCAAAAGATATTCACAATATCCAAGTGTCCACCAACAAATGAATTGAAAAACAAAGTTGGTGTGTATATATATATATATATATATATATATGTATATATATATATATATATATGTACATATGGTGGAATATTACTTATCCATGAAAAGGACTGAAGTTCTGATACATACTAAAACATGGATGAGCTTAATTCTGTTAAGAAGCCAGACACAAAAGGATAAATAGTATTTGATTCCCTGTATATAACATATCTAGACTAGGCAAATTTATAGAGACAGAAAGTAGATTAAAGGTTAATACAGGTTATGGGAAGAGGGAATGGAGTATTATCGCTTAATAGGTAGAGTTCTGTTCGGATTAGTTAAAAAGTTTTAGAAATACATAGGATGGTTGTATAACATTGTGAATGTTATGTGCATGTTATGTGAATGTAATGAATGCTACTTAATTATACACTTAAATGGTTCAAATCACAAGTTTTGTTACATATATCTTGTCACAATAGAAAAAATTTTAATCCCTATATATACTATGAGTGATGGACTGGATCAGGCTTGTGTGGCTCTCTAGGGCCACTTGTGAGCATCTCTTCTCAACTATTCATTTGATGATGTTGCTGGCTTGAAACCGGCCATGGTGGGAGTCTTTACAGCACGGAACTCAGCAAGTGCTACAAAATAGGGCTTCACTGCAGTTTCCTTGGGCCAGTTGTTAAATATTTACCAGCACACCACTGAATATGTGTGTATAAAAATGCATAGAAAACTATCTGGAGACTTAAATGCCAAATTGTTACTGTCTCTGCGGAGGAGAGTAGTGTTGTGGCAGGAATGTAAAAGTAGAGTTACACCTTTTACCACATATACTTATATAGTGTTTCAGTTTGTTTGTTTTTTTTTAACAGTGAGCATATAGACATATGTATCTTATACTGCTTTTAAAAAATAGAAAAATATGTATCTATTTTCTATTTTTCTCAGAAGGCTAAAACCAGTCACATATACAGTCTGAAATGGCTCATGAACAGGCTGAAGGCCAAGCCTGGGACTTGGATTCCATTTCCTCAGAAATCTTTCTTCTTGCCCAACTAAATAAGGTTTTTTTTTTTTCCTTCTGTCTTTTCATAGGTTACCCCACAGCCTATCCAGCTGCGGCCCCTGCCTACAACCCCAGCCTGTATCCCACCAATAGCCCCAGTTATGCTCCAGGTAAGGAGAAAGTGGAGTCAGTAGTGATGAGTGGGATGGGAGGTGAGGCTCTACTTGGAAAAAAATAAACTCAAAATACCTGCTGGCCTTTCCATGTCTTTAATTGCTCTGGGCTCAGCTTGTCCATGATTGATTGTCCAGGGAGTCCCCTCTGGGAACTGGGGCAGTTGAGCCTCCAGGTTGGGGCGGGAACAGAATTTCCTCTATTCTCTTAGTAACTTACAGTGACTCCTCTCTCTTCTACTAGAATATCTGAGACATGTACCCTCCGCACAGAACCTTTTCTGCCCTCCTCATGTCCACACCCGTGTTTGCTCCGTTTCCCCTGAGGCTGCCATTGACATACACAGGCTCACACACACTGGACACCCACTCACTCACACAGCAGACTCCTGGATGTGGACCTGGAAGAGAGTGAGAGACTTGCCACCAGACATAAAGAGCTGGTTTTCAAGCTGAAGCAAAGAACTTGTTTTTCAAAAATAACAAAGGGCCAACACTCCTTGGTTAGAAGCTGAAACCGATTTGAAAGTATTGAAGAAGTTTGTTTCAATTTGGGAGCAATGCAGAGGTCTTACCACTGATGTTAACTCCCGTGTCCCCCTCCCCCCTGGCAGAAGCCTCTCTCAGCCGGTGCTTTAACACTCAAGGGGCAGGAGAAAGATTGTGGGCTCTGCAGTTCGTAAGTCTTGGGTTTAAATCCTGATTATTCAACTCACTAGTTGTGAGGCCTTAGACAGGTTACCTCACCTCTGAGAAATGTGCTACCTACCTCAATGTTGTAGATGGTTTTGTGTAAGTTCCTCTTCATTTATTCAACAAGTATTGCTGAATGCCCTTCACACTAGAACAGAATAAAAGGAAGGATATTATCTTTGCCTAAAGTAGCTTACAGTTGATTTAGGAGCTGACATGTAAACAAATTCCTGGCTGTATGGTGTGATGAATATTGTAAAAGGAATACATACAAGAGGAGAGGAAGCAAAGGAGGGAACAACCTCTGCTTGGGGTTCAGAGTGTAGGGGAAGGCTTCACAGAGAACTTAGCAGTGGATACTTGAGAGAGAAGTAAGAAACTTTCTTTTTTGTTTGGTTGGTGGAGGGGTTTTTTTTGTTGTTAAGAGGCATTCTTTTTTGTGTGTTTGTTTTGGTTGGTTGGGTTTTGTTGTTATTGCTGAGAGGCATCTTTTTAAACATACAAAGGAAAAGCTGGGCATTCTAGGTGGACTGGAGCCTGAGCAAAAGCACGGAGATGGGAGGAATGACGCTGAAGAACATCAAAGTAGTGAGAATGATTGAAGCATAGGCTCTTGGGTGGGACAGAATCTGGATTACAGATTAATCCAGAATATGGATTACAGATGTTCCAGGGCCGGATTTGGAAAGTCCTTGAATGTCATGATAATACCCTCATTTTCATGTTTAGTAATTATTATTCTAAAGTGAGAAAGCTTGAAAAGGCCTTAGAGAGCCTCCAGTTCAGTTCTTTCTCTTGACAATGGAAATGCAGAGAGCAGCAGTGTTTTATCCATGTTACCCAATGAATCAACAGTAACAGTAGAAAAGGGTTCTTGGTCTCATGCTTTCTGTGCCAATCCAGTACTCACCCCACTGGCGTTCCCTTTCTTCCGGGGTGTTTAAACGAGACAAACATGGGCTGTGTCAGAAGACCTAGATTTGCGTTCTGACTCTGTCACTTCCTAGATTAGCAATCTTAAAGTCTCCTGACCTCTGAGCCTCAGTTGCCCCTCTTAAAGTAGGGATAATGTCATGATCATATTATACTCACATGCACATGCATATCATGAGCCCTGCTCTTTTTTGGCAGATAAGAACTATTTTATGCAAATAAGTGATGTTAATCCCTAAAGTGCTTACATAGGTACATTATTCCACTTGGCCATTGCTATGCTAAGGGCACTCTGGAAGACACTATAGATGATTCAGATTTGTGAAACTGCAGTCATTGCCCTCAAAAAGCTTGTGAAGGGAGTAGTGACACACAGGCTAAAAAAAAAATCTATAATGGTATCTCACCACTGATATTTTATCCTATACTCACTTTAATCAATAAGATATATATTTCCCCAAAAACATATACTAGGAGGCAGAAGCAATGAAAACTACAGAAATTCTCTCTTATAAAAGACTTAATCAAATTTGATAAGTTCTATCTTACTTAAAAACTTTGGTGGTTTTGATACTACTCTTACAGTATAAAAATGATTTCAATGCTATGAAATCTGTGAATTGTCTTGGTAAATTACCGAGTCTAAAACACAATGAGATGAGTAGTGTAGAAGGTTAGGTAAGATCCAGGGTGAAGGAGATGCATTATCTTCAGGGTCAGGAGGCCATCAGTGACCTCTGCAGAAGTGGTCAGGGAGGGGAGGCTGGGAGTAAAGGAGTGGATTTGGCAGATGGAGCCTACAGTTACAAGAGGCTTGGCTACTAGCAAAAGGAGGATGGAGGAGGATTGAGTAGAAGGGGAGATGGGGTTAAATGAGGGGTTTTGTTTTTGTTCTTTCCGGAAATGAGCATTAAATAAGTACTGATGAGAAGGAGCAAGTGGAGAGGACATTGAGACACAGAAGAAGGTGTGTCAGATGGAGCCAGGCTTCCAAGGAGGCTGTAGTGGTGTGGGAAGTCCAGAGCTCAATTCTCTCATTTGTTTTGGGGAGCTAGTGGAATGGGGTGCCTCCCATGGAAGAGCAGCTCTTCCTCTCAGACTAAAGGAAAGGTCACAGGTGAGTGTGCTTAGAATAACTTGCCCAGTGCTAAGTGCAGAGTTCTTATCTCCTGATCTTGATTTGCTGAGACAAGTGAGCAAGGAGAGAGGGAGCGTTCTCAGAGAGTTAAGGGATGAGCCTCACTGTGAGAGGTGGGAGAGGATATTTGAGCAGAAACACAGCCGTGTAACATTGGAGGCGCAACTGAGGTGGAGACTGTGCGTTTTTCAAGGCTCTCCCCCAGCCCTGGGATATTTGCTCATAATGTTCCAAACTTCTGATGATAGATTTAGGATTAGTTTGCCAAGAAAGCAGAAGGACAGGGAATAAATAGCTAACATTTGTTGAATGGTTCTTATGTGTCAGGGGCTATTTTAAGCTCTTTATGGGTATTAACTTGTTTTATATCACAGCAGACCTTTGAGGTCATTACTGTTATTCCCATTTTTCTAAGTGGGAAAACTAAAACTTGAAGTTAATGGAACTAGCCCAAAGATCCCAATCTAGGCATCCAGCCACCACATCCGCAGGCACTCTTAACCACATTATAGTTGCAGTTGACTAGAGAGAAATTGAGATGTTAGAGCAGTCAGGTGAGAGAGGGGAGGGAGAGCAGATAGAAAAAAACCTGAGACTGGGGCGATGGGGTGGGGGAGAATGGATAGATTGAAAAGCTCCTAGCATGTATAAAGTACTGATTAAGTTTTAATTTTAATGCACACAGAATATCAACCCACATCTAACTTGATTTTCCCCAATTTTGCATTTTTAAAAATCTATATATTTCTAAGCTCTGACCAAACCATTTTCTCAGAAACCCACACAGTCCACTAGACAGGGTGGTATTAGCATGCTGTGTCAGAAAGCCCCAAACTGGGAGTTGGAAGACCAGGGTTGTAGCACTAACTCTGCTACTGATTCTGGTGTGACCTTGGGCAGATCCTTTTGTCTTTGGAGTTACGTATGCACACAGCTAGTCTGTGGCGTACGGTGGGAGGCTGGCCTCTGCGTTTCCAGGTCTCTTGACTGCGGTGGAGGTGCTGACTCAAGGACAGTGAAGATGCTGTAGGTGCTCTCAGCTTCCTGCCAGAGCTGCCATTTGTGATGCTGAGAGATGCTGCAGGATAGACGCCTGCAGAGGAGTCAGGCTCTCAGGTTGAAATTTCTCTCAGTTTCTTCAAGGAAACAAAGAAGTTGCTTCAAAAAGAGCTATTTATAGCAGCACTGAGTACCCTTCGATGTCATCTGTCCAGAATGCAAGGAAATGTTTCACTCCTTCATTGGTTTTGAAAGCAGCTTGGGTACTTGGAGCTTTTTTCCAAGCTCTAACGACTTGAGAGATCTTTAAATTTGGCCCCGCAGGAGGTGTAGCCAACAGAGACTTGTTTTCAGAATCTAGAGACCAAAGGATGTGTCATATTAACGGTAATCTGACTTGAAAATGAAGCAAAAGGAAAAACAGAATAACTAACATAGATAAAAATGAAATACCTCCTCACAAAAAATCTTTATAAATCATTGTCATCTGTTGTTGCACTTGATTTCATAGCAGCCTTCTAGAGTAGATACATTATTCCCATTGTGCATATGATGAACCTGAGAAGGGGAAGGAATTTGTGTTTTCTGAACACCTGCCATGATCCAGGCACCATGCAGGTCTTGTCACAATTTTTTTTTTTTTTCCCTACAGTCCTGTGAGTTAGAGCTTCTTGTCTCCAGTTTTTCTCAGAGAGGTAAAATTACTTGTGCAAAGTTGCACAGCTAAAGAGCAATGGAGCTCAGATTCAAAGCCAGTCTGACTGCCCACAGTCTGTGCCCCTTCTACAGCAGCACACTGTCCCAGAGGTTTTAGGGAATGAAGTGCCCCTACATTGGTCCTAGCCCTCCAGCACTTTATAGAGAGCTCTTCAGAGACCAAAGATGGTGGTTTTGTCCCTAAACCTTTAGCTTTTTATCCAGCACATACCACCTCTGTCATGTGTGAAGTCCCTCTGCAATGCTTGGGAGAACTGAAATTTATTCTTAGCATAAACAAGCAAAGAGCAGGAACTTGGATGTATGCACTTCCAGGCAGCTCTGGGTCAGCTGCCTGGAAGATGTCGTGGCATCCAAAGGGTACCCCTCCCCAGTGAGTGGGCTTTCCTGGATGGCAAGTCTGTCACCCTCTCCAGGGTGGAGGTACTTTGTACCCTCTGTGTTCATGGTTTTCTTATGTAGCCCGGGGGAAACTGCTATTTTGAGACAAAGTCTGTTTTTGTAACTGCAATATGTACTACTTTGCACAGATTCTTAGTGGTAATTTCAACTAACATTTCTATCCAACAGAGTTTCAGTTCCTGCATTCAGCTTATGGTAGGAAAGCTATTTTTCCTCATCTGTATTATGGCCTATGAATGTGTTATCTCGTAACAACAGTAGATCCCCTCTCCTTTCCTCCCCAAATCCCATCCCCTAGGCTTGGGCTCCCCCAGGTGGCTCAGCAGCAGTTCCTAAAGCATGCAGGAACATGTCTGATGGTGCAAAATCATGGGTTGGAGACACACATGAACCGTCCCCTAGGGCAGCAGTGAAGGATCATGGCACTAAAAGGCGTCTCTCCCTTTCCTCACCTCCGGGGTCCCATCTGACCTAAGTCAGAAACCTTCACCCTGTGACTGCTGAATTCAAACCAGTGAACAAAAATTCCTGGGCCTCCATGGCTCCTCTGTGGAGGAATACCTGGATCATGCCTGTAAGAACACAAAAAACCAGTCTGCCCAGGATCAGATTTTTCTGTCTCCATTGGTGGTCTCACATGTTTAAAGACCTGGTTGACTTTAGATGCATCTATTCCCTCAGCCCAGATCTTGAGCTCTGGCTCATCTGGGGGCATTTTCCTGGATGGTGAGAGGTGAGGGTCAAGTGTGCTAATAAACCAGGGACCAGAGCTGGATGCTCTGGGCAGTGTGGACTCCAGGCCCAAGGCACCACGGGAACTCCTGGGCACCTGTGAGGGTCCCAGCAGTGTAACTTGACTAGGTCCTTTTTCGTCATAGACAGGAAGGGACCATAGGGGGGGCTTGTTGCTTTCACCACCCTTGCCTGGGCTGCTCAGGACAATGTTTTTGTAAAGTCTCTGCACACTTTCTCAACTTTTAACCTTGAATTATTTGGATGTTGAAAATTAAATTTGTGTGTGGCCCATCTTTTAGGAGATGAGCTGTGGAAAATCTCTCCTTTATGCTGCTGTGGGCTGCGTGATCTTGGGCAATTTGCTAATATCTCCAGGCCATAGATAAAGTGTTTTATTCCAGATGATCTCTGAGGTCCCTTTAAATGCTAATAGAGGGCCCTCTTAAAATCTTATTATTTCATTTTTGCTAGTCACAGACCTGTTTCTCTTATTGTTTATGAGCAGTCATTTTTGTATGCCCCAGAATATATGAACTTGAACAGAAGTCTCCATAGAAAGTGAAAGAAGCACTCCTGCTTCCTTTCCCCTCCAGTTGTAGCATCTGAAATATTAAGAGTAGTATGGAGCTCTTCTCTTAACAGATGGTTCTGTTCCAGACCCTAAGCCAGGGCCCTTTGAAGCTGCAGACTTCAGTAAGACAGAGTTCTTGTTTTGAAGGACCTCACCATTTAACAGGGGAAGATAGACAAACCAGCAGGGAACTTCTAAGAAACACAGGAACTAGGATAGTGAACCAAATGGGGCACACAAGAGAAGTATGGTCAAGAATTGGGGGGAGAAAAGGACCTCATAGCGGAGGCAAGTCTTCAGCTCATGGTTGATGGATTAATAAATGTCTACCAGGTGGCATCTGGGGAAAGACCTGCCAAGAAGAGTGAGCAGTGTGAGCAAAAACACAGAGAAGTGATGCTTCTTGGCATAGTCTGGGAATGGTGAGCGATTTGTGTGGCTGACGTGTAGGGTTTGAGAGTGAGAACAGAAGAATCGAGAGAGATCATGGGACTAGATCTTGAGGGGCCTTAAATGCCACACAAGGAGTTAGGTAGTGGAGGACCGTGGGGTGTTTTTAAGAAAGAAGGTTTTGTGATTAGATGTAGGTCTTAGAAATATCATTCTGATTGCAGCTTGGAGATTGGAGTTAGCAGGTTTAAAAACGGAGTGAGGAAGCAGTTGTAATAATTCAGGTAGGAGGTGATGAGAGCTTCCATTGGAGCTGTCCACACCTGTGAGGATGGAGGAGTGGGCAAACACCAGAATTAGAAACTGAGACTGGATACTTGATTTTTGATCCTCACAATCAGTGCTGTCAAGCAGTCAAGTAGTGGTTATTTATTGTCATATTGTGAGACAACAAACCTGAAGTTTAGAAAGGTGTAGTGACTTGCCCAAGGTCCCACAGCTAATAAGTGGCACAGCCCAGGCCAGAACTCAGATTTCCCGACACACCACATTGCTCAGGATGATGGTCCCTTGCTGCCTCTCCTCCTTGTAAGTGTGCTTAACAGATTGTTCAAGTGTCAGAGGGCGTGAGGGCCCCGTGTCCAGGGATGTGAACAACCCAGCACTTGGACGTGGGCAGCATGCTGTGACTGGGCCGTGGCCCTTCACTGCCATGGGTTCTCTCTCTCTCTTTTTTTAAATTGAGGAATAGTACATATACAGCACTCCATAAGGTGCACCAGTCTCTCACATGCACCTCAATAATATTTGACAAATACATACACATGTATTTATTCAGAATATAGATCATTTCTAGGAGTTTGTACCTTTCATGGCACCAGGAACAGGCATGCCTGTCAGAGCAGCCTTCTCTATTACCACGCCTCTCAAAGCTTTAGTTGGATTGTCTTCATCCCACAACTGAGTTCTGAATCGCTGCCAGCAACAGGTTACTTTAGAATTGTACATGGACAAGGAAGATCATATGGTATATCTTAACTAGTGAGGAAAGCAAATTGACAGCTGCTATTTGTTGTTTTTAGTCTTCATAATTTTTCCAGTTACTTAGATTATTATATATTCATATATATAGAAAACTACAGAAATATTAGTTTTTGTTTTCTTTATAATGAAACCAGAAAAAAATATCCACTTCTTCACACACACATATAGTTTAGTTCACTAGCTCAGTTGGGAAACACATAATCAAAGGCACAGTCGCACTTGCTTCTTTCCTGGTTAACCTGGAACATTATTCTGCTGTGCGTGATGCTGTCTTGTTCACTCTCTGGTTGGCGTGTGGCTGTGTTGCATCCCCAGCTAGACCGTAAATAACCTTGTGTGCGGTGCCCATGACCCATGTGCGTTCCTGTCCGCCGTGGCACTCCCCTCAGTGCTGAGTGCAGGGTAGGCCTCAGTCGCTCTTTGGTTGATTTTGACTGACTTTTTAATTGTCACATGGTCCTTCAGGCTAATGTCAGACTTTTGGTTTATGGTTAAAATTAGGGTAAAGTATGCACCATTTGCGTTAAAAACTGGACCAGAATAGGACCTCCAAATTCTCCACAGTCAGATTTCAGGCTTCTGCTCTCTGGTAGATTCCTGTGGGGTCTTGAGGGCCTGAGCTTGCTCTATCTGACTTCCTAGAGCTGAGTGTTTTACTTTTTTAGGGAGTTGATTTAGGTGGTCAGGGCTTTCCAGCCAAGTGGAGTGGCAGGTTCTAAACTTGGAGCCATCTTAATAGGATTTTTCAACACTAATTGGGTTCCTTTATTAATCACCGCCACTTCACCCACCCCTGACCCTCAGGAAAAGAAACTCAAGGTAATTGTTTAAAATTGACTGCCCTCCTCCTGTGTTGTCTGCAGAGTCATGATCTAATGTCCAGCAAAGACCCTGGACTCTGCATGGAATTCTGCTGGATCTCCATTTCTTCTATCAGAATTCTCCTTTTAGTGTCACTTCCCTGCCCATGATTTCCTTCTCATTTCTCAGCATCTGCTATATATATTGCGGGCCATTGATGCAAGCTCAAAGTCAGCCCAGAACAGCTACATTCTTTTCCTCGGTTCAACTAAAACAGCAGAGTCTTTTACCTCCTCCTCTGGCCCCAGTACTTTGATGACTGAAGGATACAGAGGCATTTCCAGTTACCTGGACAGGCAGAGGGGTTTATGGGAGTCTGCCTGGAGTGGACTATCCTTGTCCTGATGGAATGAGAGTATAGGCAAATTTGCTTCTCTTACTACCCTGTCTACCTCAGCCCCTTGTTAAAATGTTTCAAGTATATCCAACTGTTGCCAATACTAATATACTTTAAAACACCCCATATCCATGACTCCCAAGACCTTATTTCAATGGAAAAGATACTGCTAAAATCATCTTTTAGTCATAAGTAGAAATTTGTGTCGGGAATATTTCTCCTCTAGTGTTTGAAAATAGATCAAGGGAGATACCTAAAACATTAGGCACCCCCCTCCTTTGAAACTGTATTTCCTCTCCTTGCCTACAGGACACATGAAGGTAAGTTTTTGGAGTCACTCCCCACTTCTAGAAGCATCATTCTTCAAATTTCTCAAGCTGAGCTTTGAGTCAGCCTGGAAAGTCTCTGCAGATTTCTTTCAAACTGGCCTCATCTCTATTTCACATCTACTCTAAGTTTGACAGTTGCTTTCTTAACGGCCCAGAAGATTTCATCTCTAACTCGTGAGGCCATGTCTCAGGTGGAGCACTGCAGCAGGAGGCATAAAGGGTGTGCCAGCGGTCTGTCTGCCTGGTCCCCGCTAGGTGCACAGGGGAGTTTGCAGGGAGAGTCCCGCTGGACAGCCTGTGCCTTCCAAGCTGCGAAAGCTCAGTCCCTTCACAAGAGATGGCAGTCCAGCAAGGTTCACGTCAGGTGGTAATTAGCGTTCTGGGGTCTCTCTTTGAAAGCAATTGTTAAATACACCTCCGGCTGAGATTTCAGGCATGAAAAAGGAGTATTCAGTTGATCTGGTCCAATACACAGTCAAAGGTTCCAAGTTGCTACACATTAACAAGAAAGTGGCTAAGCTATATCTCAGAGCCTTAGGCCAGAATGCCAGACAGTAGAAGGTGGTATTCATAAGCATTGTCATGCTTTTAGTAGTGGGTAGAAGATCCCGACTCTCCTGATTAGTGTAAGGTCAGATTTCCTCAGCTTCAAATCATTTAGAAGCTCATTTCAGCACTCCTCCCAACCACTCACCCATCTCAGAAAGGCTGAACCATCCTGTGTGTCTGAACGGGGCCCCTTGGGTTATATGTTTCCGTCCAGCCCAAGACCCTTGCTTTGTGTCTGTGATTGGTGGTGCCCACTTCTTATTTCTGCCTAATGCCATTCTTGTGTCTTCCCTTAAGCAACTCTGCTGATGAAACAGGCCTGGCCACAGAACTCGTCTTCCTGTGGCACTGAAGGCACCTTCCACCTCCCAGTGGACACCGGGACCGAGAACCGAACTTACCAAGCATCCTCTGCGGCTTTCAGTAAATACAGCTTGTCTCCTCCTTTCCTTGTTCCCCTTGGTTGGGACTGATTTGTCTCTTAGGAAGAAAGGAAAGGGAACTTTTAAAATTGAAATTTGTAAGACAGTGTTTTAAGAGGTTCTCTCTCCTACCCACCGAAAAATTGGCCCTCCTCATACAGGAAAAAGTCATCCTCTTTAATCATGCACCCCACTTTGAGGAGACACAAAGAAGTGAGGGAGAGAGAAGGAAGTACTCATCTTCTAAGTTTGATGAGGGAAGGACTGTTACTGCATTTCAGGGGAAAAGACAGAGGGCAGTTTAAAGGCTTGTGGACTTTTGGACAGAGGGGCCTTCTCTAGCTAGCACAAGGATTTTCAGCCTCAGCATCATGGACATCAGGAGCAGATAATTCTTAGTTGCGAGGTGGCTATGTTGTACAAAATTGCCCCTTGCTTGAGAAACACTGCCCCTTGCATGGAAGCTACACTGTGGGAGCAACGTAAGTGCAGGGGTTCCTGATGGAGGCCGGAAACTGGTCTGGCTGGTCAGATGGGTCCCATTCACTCAAGGCTCAGTGGAGTGACCGATGGTTTCACTTTCACCTCTGATTTTTAACACAAAATGACTCCACTAGGTAAAATGAGGGCCAGTGTTCAGAAATTACTGAGTGGCATTTTGACTCTGTGTAAGGAAAATCTTCATGCTTTCTTGGAGCTGTCCAAAAGAGGAATAGCTGGCTTTGCATGTGGTAAGCGCCTGTCTCTTAAGTTGTGCCAACATGGGCTGGTCAGGCCCTCAGGGGGATGTCGTAGACTAGGCCCGTGGTATGGGGTTCAATGAAGTATTACTCTATTAAGTAAGTAAATTAAAAGAATATGTTGTATTTAAAGTTTTTCATTAAAATGTTGTTTTCTTGTTAGTTATCATTGCCCCTTCGTGTCAACATAAACTAGTTTATACAACATAACTCTCACCTTTTGAAGAATATGCTTCATGATCACCCTCTCATTTAATCTATACGATAGTCCTATTTGGGTGGATTTTTATTCTAGTTTGAAAGCTGAAGCTCAGAAAGGTAATATGCCCAACACAGCACAACTGGAGAAAGGTATCACCCAGAATAAGTTTCTATTACTGACTTTTTTCTTGAGATTAATTTTGCTGTTTTTTAAGGGAGAGACAATAGCAGTAGGGAGTTTTTCCAGATACCTATGATATAATATATGTGCATGGGCATATAATACATATTCTCTTATATCTGCACATATGGAGGTACATGCATACAGACATACCTACTGTAGTGTAGCAGAAAGAAACCTGGAGTGGAAGACCAAAAGACTTGGATTCTAGACTTGGTTCTGTGTAACCTTGGATAATTCCCATGCTTTGGACCTTATTTTTTCTAAAGATAAAATGAGGGGGCTAGACTAGGTCATCTTGGTGCTGTATACCCAATATCCTCCACCCTGTCAGGGGCCTTCTCTCCAGCTGCCAACTAGCCTTTGTTCACATGTCTTCAAGTGTGGTGTATTCATTCCCCTGAGGCAGTCCTTTCCACAGCGAGGAAGTCTCTGTATTAGAAGGCCCTGCCTTTCACCATGCTAACCTCTTCCTGAAGTTCCACTGAACTGTCCAGTAGCTATAGCCCACTGTCCTCTCACAGGCTCTCACAGTCACTGGAAAGGTCCAAGGCGTACCCCCTTTCTTATAATTTATAGATAGAGGTAGGATTGATTGTCCTCCCATATCCCCCAAGGGTTTCTCCCAGCACACAGATTTTGTGGCTTCTAATACCAGAGAAAAGTCAGGACACTTTGAAAAATTCAGTTTAATTTCACTAACACTTGCTAAGCCTGTTTGTAATTAGGTCTCCCTCCTACTTACTCAGCACTCTCTTGTTCAGCTGCCAACAAGGAGACTTGGGGGTCAAGGCAAGTCTCATACATAGAGCTTTGTCCAGACATATAAATCTGATAGTCAATAAACTGATTAGTCTAAAAGGCATCCTTGATGTCAGCATCAATGCATTTGAAAGTGGTAGGGGCTCTCCAGCTGAAAAAGATTTATGACAGTGCAGAAGGATTAAAGAGAAGGCTATAAAGGTTTTATCTTGCTAATATACACACTCTCTTTATTACCCTATTTGATGGAGTTTAAAATTATAGTTAGGAACCTGAGAGAAAGAATAGGGTACCATAAACAAAGCCTTTTTCAAAAGACAGAGCTGGGACTGCTAGTGATTGAATTCCCTTTTTCTCTCACAATATTGCCTTTAATGAAATGGGGACACAAAGGCCAATATACCAGATGTCCAAGATTGGACTACAGAGACAGACATATGTTTCAAAAAGGAACTCTGCCCAGGGCACGGTAAGCCCTGATCTGTGGGCCCAGCTCTGCACTGATTTGCTGTGCAGTTTTGGGAAAGTTGCTGCTCCCCTGGGCTCTAGATTCTTCACCTGAATTGGAGAGGATTGAATTCAAGTCTCTAATGTCCTTAAGGGATAGCATTCCAAAGTCCTAGTGCTGTAACCTTCAGACTTAGGTAGGACTCTCTTCAGGAGACCCAGGCCTCAAGTGATGAGTTGAGTCTAAGTTCATTTGAGCAAAATCAATGAGTCTTTGTTTTGACTTGGTTTTGTTTTGTTTGTATCAAGTCCAGCAGCTTTTCTTCTTTTTTTTAAATTTAGGTGCATAAAGTAATAAACCCTGAATTCTGTGATACTTGAGGTAGTCCAGGCTACAGGCCCAGGGGAATTTCCAGTGATCCTCAAGGGTGTGGACAGGACCATCAGTCAGTTATGGAATGTCCTTTGCAAGGATTTTCTCATAGAAGTCTCACTGAAATACTCAGAGCTTAGAGTATCAGCACTGGAAAGATCTTCTGATATTATCTAGTCCAGTGAAAGTATTCCTTAAGAGAAGAATTGACCTGACTCACTGACGAAGCCCAGGACTTGGGACTGTAGTTAGAGGAGGGAGCACCGAGTCCTGGGTGCTTATGAGCAGTCGCTCACTTGCTCTCATTGTCTTATCTGTGAAACGTTTGTGCTGGTCTTGATGATCTCTAAGATATCTTCTAGCTCTGCAGTTCTGCTTCTCCCTTCTCAGCCTCTCTGGACAAATAGGCAAGGCCTTCTCCAGCCTCATCATTTTGGCCACCAAGGGTGTTTTGGCTAAACTGATTTGTATTCTGAGTTCACGTGTGTCTATTTCATAACATGAAGAAAGAAACACTCAGACAAGGTTATTCTTAGATGTAGAAACCAAATTCTACTGCAGTCTCTGGGCACCTCTTGATTTCCCTCAGAGGGACAGTCTCAACACTTTGTGCGATGTGGTTGTCCTTGTGACACAGAAGGTGAGTGCAAGCTTCCCAGGGGATAGAACTTGAGCACACATTCTCTGGGAGCGTAAAGGAGAGTCTAGCACCACTCGTGTGTTAACTTTAAAGAATCTTAAAATCATGGCATTTAAAACCATTAAATTTAAAATTTTTAGAATCCTGAAGTCTGTGTTCCAAGTTGGATCCCACCATGAAAGTCATGGTTTAGCTTCCTGTCTACTGTCATCTTTCAGACCAGTCTCTGCTTGTACACTTCCTTGGACAGGAAGCTTACTGTCTCTCTATACAGGGAGAGAGAAAGGAATAATAGGTAACCTATATGAACTATTCTTACTGTGTCAGGCGTTCTTCTAAGGGCTTTGCACTTATTCATGTATTCATCACTATAACCCTATGAAGTAAGTGATATTATTATCGTCCCCATTTTATAGATGAGGAAACTGATGTATTCTACAACTGTTAAGTAGGAGAGCTGGACCCAGGCAGGCAGTCTGGCTCCAGACTGCTCATCACCATAACCCTATGCTATATAGCTTTCAGAGATAGGGATTCTTAGGATTCGGGGGTGTCCTGCCCTCCTGCATGGAAGAGGTGTGCTCTCCATTCTGGCAGGACTCCCCATAGTGTTTTATTTCTTTAAGTCAGGAGTTAACAGGCTTTTCCTATAAAGGGACAGATAGTAAATATTTCAGACTTTTCAGGCCTTACTGTCTCTAACATAACTACCATTCAGCCAATAAAGCAGCCATAGTCAGTATGTAAATGAATGGGCATGGCTGTATTACAGTAAAACTTGATTTACTCAAACAAGCTGTAGTCACACAAACAAAAATTGTGGTTTGCATGTTTCAAATGTAAATAGTATGAATAAAAGATCCTGTGGTAAATCTGGAAATAGTCTCCTGCATATGCCTATCCTTTGAGATTCACAGTTCATCCTATCACTTTAAAACTTGTTACTGTCATGGAATAAAACCTGTCTCTCTCTTAT